>NC_042495.1:66473158-66480199 GCF_005508785.2 Acyrthosiphon pisum
AATATTTGACCTCCACCCATTTTCCTGCCAGCGCTCACTTTTCGTGAGCCCGACTATAGCTTTAAAATATAATAGTTAGATTATTTTAAAATATTTGTATCACTACTGCCGCAGTGCCGCCCATTTACGTTAAGACTACTTCTCAGTGCTAACCAATTCATGTTCAGTTCAGTTCGACTGCTGTTGTTACATATTATGATAATACTAATAACTAATAAGACTACATCCAATGCCAGCCAACAATTGATGCCAATTATAGTCCATAAATATTCTTAATGTAAATTAACCATAACCCTAATTTGTTATAAACATTCCCAATAATACCTGTTAATAAATGTTCTGAATCATTACTAAATGCTGTATCCCACACCCATCTCTGCCGCTGATCTTTTAGTTCTTGTTTCAAAGAAAAATCACTAGTTTTCCAGATAAGAGCTGATTGATCAGCCGAAGTTGTTACCAACAATCTATTACAATTAAAGAAATAAATTACTAATTAATATAATTACAAATCAAAATTCTTCAAATGCTTACGTTGAATCAGGACTGAATTTACAATGAAGAGCGTACTTCCTGTGGGCATTAATTTTGTGCTCTGGACTTAGTCTAGTACCATTGCCGTTATAACTCCATAGGTAACAGTTTCCTTTATTATTTACAGAAGCAACATAATTTGCACTAGAATCAATAGCCACACATTGTATAGAAGCATCAACTTCAGGTATCTAAACTTATGAAAAGTTACAATAGGAAAAAAATTAAATCTGAAGAACAGCATTAATGTATTACACTTACAAGTTGTTCATTGTGATCAGTTTTCAAATCCCATAAATGAAGCAAGCCAGACTGATCACCTAATATTAACTCGCCTTGATTAGGATGAAGGCATATACTAGTAATAGGTGCAGTCGTTTGAAATATACGCTGACATTGCAAATTTCTAGACCTGCACAATATGTATTATATAGATATTATTATAACTAAATGTTATTTTGTGTAATTTAAAAACGTATTTGGTACCTACCTTAAATCCCATACCCGTGCACTACAATCTTCACCACATGTAAACATCCATTTACCATCTTCATGGAATCCAACACCAGTAATATTTTTTGATATCCCTTCATAGTTTAAAATTGGATTTGGATTGCTTGAATTTAAGTCATACATACGAATATGTTGAAACCCTGCAAAACAAAATATCACAAATACATAAATAAGAATGAGATTTAATTATTTAAAAATTTACCTGCAGCAGCTAAAAGTTGTCTGTCCGGTGTGATTTCTAATGCATTTACTTGCTAAATTAATTGGTCAAGGATTCTATTCAAATCAATTATTTAAAAAAAATTAAAAACAAAATAGCTATTTCAATATAATAATTGGTTAAATCATGTTGGACAAACTAATACAAATATTTAAGTCATAGAACATTAAATGACTCTTCATATATTAGGTACACTTGATTTCACGTGAATTACATGAACAAAAATAATGTGTACCTATGCTTATTTACAACTTTTTACGATTTGATTCATCCAACTTTTATCTAGACAAAAAAGTTCAACAGATTTAGAGCAAGATTAAATATTTACAATGATGTTTTTAAGGATACAGAATCTAAATGTGTTAAGCTTCTATTGCAAACTCCCGTATTTGCATGCCATAACTTAATGGTGTGATCATATCCTCCAGTAGCCAACAGTACCTTTTCAGTTAATGTGTTGTCTACCATTATTAAACTTTAAATTAATACATTAAAGGAAAACATCTGAATGAATAATTTAAAACATTTTTTTTTTTTTTGTCGACAAGACTAAAAAATCCAAAATCAATTTAACATTTAAACATTTTCAATATTATGAAAATATAAAGTATTGGACGTAAAAATATATTATGAAAATACGATTGAAAAATTTGAAATATAAAATATAAATTAGGATTCAACACTAAAGAGTAAAGAGTTATGACTCAAATAATGCTTTTATTATTATATAGGTACTAGGTAGGAACATAATGTCATAATATTAATATAATATTATTTTTATTATCTTCGTTCGTATCTTACTGCGTTTCTATCACGGATATAGATACTATATCTATATCCGTGGTTTCTATCACGTCGTATCCATATTATTATCAATTTAACAGTTTGTCAATTTGACTAATTAGACATACGCAGCAAGAGGCAACACTGAAGAATTTCCGTCTCTTACTCTATCTCACTCACTCTTACGAGTCTCACTCATTGTTGTACAACAGGGTGCAGACTGCAGATTGCAGACTGATAAGTTACAACACAACTTACTACAGAGTACAGAAGACTACAAAACCTAACTATAATAATATAAAATTAACTTTTATTTAATATTTTATAGTCATTTTATAATATAAGAGATTACCGTAATACTGTACTACTGTCTACTGATGTCTGATAGTAAAAATTATTCTTTCTATAGGCGATAGACCATTGATAATTGCTATTATTTTTATAGCTTATACCTATGACGTTTCACCGAATGGCGAGATGACAGGACAATTTTCTTAAATAACACAAAATCTAATGAAGAATTAACTAAATCAAAATGGCTAACAAAGGTAAATGGGAAATATAAATTATTTAATGATTAATAATAGGTGTTTGAGGCTACTTTGTGAAAGTTGGTGGATACAATATTGTGAAATTAATAACAATATTTCTAGTCGTGATTACAATATAAATTACATTTGAACATATTATTTTTATATTTAACTTTGAATAAAAATTGTAGAATTTGTAGACTTGTAGAATTTATTGAAATAATATGTATTTTAATGTTATAAAAATTGGCAACTATATAGTAAATATAAATTATTCATGGAAATAGAATTATATTTCTACAATACTATTCAGAAATTATCACCGTATGATAAAATTAGTTTTGTTACCTATTACATTGAACAAACTTATTTTTGCTTTTACAGGTGGTCCTGAAACTGAAGAACAAACCAGATTAAGGTTTCAAGTAGAACTCGAATTTGTACAATGTCTTGCTAATCCAAATTATTTAAACTGTAAGTTAATTTTTTACAATAATATTTACAAATAATTTTAAAAATGTATTTCTTATTTTTCAACTATTTAGTTTTAGCTCAACGTGGATACTTTAAAGATCAGTCTTTTATTAATTATTTAAAATATTTACTATATTGGAAAGAACCAGATTATGCAAAGTTTATTAAGTAAGTATTGTTAATATTCAAACGTTATACCTCTAAATAGATTACTGATTAACTGATCATATCTATAAATAATGGTTTGTTTATGTTATATAACACATAATATTATATAAGTTATACATTTTATCAAATAATATATTATAGGTACTATTATATATTATGGATCTAAAATAATATAACACTATTACATTTAACTGCTTGCATAAAATATAAATTATTAATTCATTAACATATTTTAATTTTTTACTTACCTTGATAAATCGATCACCTATTCTTATATTTTTTTAACATGACATACTGGTGATCATTTATATAAAATTCTTGCTAAGCTTCTTCAATAAAAATGGGAGTTATTAAGTGTAACCGACAGGACTGAATTTGATGGTTTTGGCCTTATGTTTTCAACAAATCATTTAAATATTTTAAATTCCATTGATTTGAATTTAATTTATGTAGACATTTTGTATTCAATTTGTTTTGTTTATGAATTACCTATGATCTATATACTATGAACTCTAGTATGTATCAACGTATTGGTGTATGAATATTGAATATTTATAGGTATTGTACTCATACTTTATATATGTTGTTACTATTTACTAAGTATACCTACCTTTTCAATTTATAATGGTCAACTATATTATATTTATTATGAGTCAATTTAATAATGAGTCCATAATATTTATTTTACAATTTTATTTACATCAATTTAAAAGTTTTAAGATATAGCATATATATGTTACGGGTAAGGTCCAAAAACAGTTAATGTACATATTACCCGGATAATGTGAACCTTATCAATATGAACAATGGAATGTATACCTTATCCAGTGTGTTGTGGATAAAGTATTCATATTACTATAATCGTAAACTGATAACGTCGGAACAACATGACCAATGAATCAAACACTTAAAAGCAAAAACCAAATTGAACCAAAAAAAAATTATTTATTATTATTCCTATTAAACTATCAATTATAAATTTGAAGTATTTTACTATTTATTTCTTCCAATTCTTGTTCAGTGGTTAATTTTTCCCCTGCTTCAGCTGGTAGTAAAGGTGATGACAAAATATTATTCCGTGTAGTTCTTCAAAAACAATTATCTACAATCATTATTTTATCAAAGTACTTTACCCACTCAGTTGTAGATAATATGTAAAATACCCGAGTAATCTACGAAATAAACGTTTTATAAATAGTATTTTTACTTTATCCAATAAGTACAGGTAACACTAACTGTATTTTGTACTTTACCCGTGACATAATATATACACCACTAAGTAATATTAACAGACAATAGTATATAATTTAAATTCTAAAAAAATGTATAAACATTAGTTTGCTATCGAGCTAAATTTGTACCCTAAACTTTTCTCATTGGTCTTGTAAACCTTCACATTTTGGTAAATTGTATAAACTAGGTATTTTGTAATAAGAATATGTGCTTAATATTTTTACACACGTGTCATTCCCTATTTCAAAAAGTTAGACCATTTTATTATATTACAATATACTAGCTGCCCGACCTTCCTATGGAAGAAATTATTATTTTATAATTTAATTTAAAAACATATGACTATTTTTTGGCTGTACAAATAATATAATATAATTACATATTGTAGTTATTATTATTGCTAATTTCTGAAAATTATATACTCTACATTTTGAATTCAACCACTGTAGTGGTAAATTTTATTCTTTTTATTATAGAATAGAGATAAGGTAGAAAAAAATTTAATAATAAATTATTTGTTCAGTGAATAATATATATTTCAAATAGAAAATTAAAGCAAGTGCAAACAAATAAATAAATAATTAATTATAATAACAATAATAAATAAACAATAATAAATAAACAAACAAACTGGTTTTCTTCGTCTCCAAAATCAAGTTAGATTCTTATATATTATTATATAGATTAAAAAATTTTATTGACAGTGATTAAATTTTAAAAATAATACATTTAATCAATTATTTGCAAATCACACTGATTTTTATAGTATAATCATCAATCAGTATACATATTAATTAAAGAAAATTAAATGTATTAACATTTATTAATTTTAATACTGAAAATAAAATCATAACATGATGAAGTAAAAATATATACTTTTACTAAATTACTTTAAATGTACTCACAAATTTTTTTTTTTACAGGTATCCTATGTGTTTGTATTTTTTAGATCTTTTACAGCATGAACCATTTAGAAAAGAAATAGCTACCGCTATTTGTTCGAAATTTATTGATGATCAGTTGTTATTGATTTGGCAACATTACACTAGACGGAGAACCAAATTAATTCATACTGCATATGAGCACAATATGAATATGATGAATAAATCTGGTGCATCGAACATTGGACAAGCACAAACTAATGGCACAAATGGAATCATGCCAGCTTCTATGCCCATTCCCAAAGTCATGCCTCCTTAATTTATCATCATTTATTGTTTAAGATTATTTTATAACTTATCATTGTATGTATTTTTCCACACATGAAATGTGCATTAGGTTTTTATGTTAATAATACTGTGCAAATGTAATTATAAGTTGCTTAACTAAAAATAACTTTAAGTATTATATAATATTATATATATAAATAATGTATTAAATTAAATTCTGATTGAACTATATTAAAGGTATTTCTTTAGAAAAAATATTGTTATTATGATTTGTTATTTTATATTTGTAAATTGTACATGCATAGTATAATACATTAATAGTCAGTAAAATGTTATATTTGTTAGTAATATACTCAATAGCAATTTTTCAAATATGATATAATTGATAAATATCAAATCAGTGTGTAAAAACTAATATAGTATAATACGAGTGTATAAAATAACATAATACTGTTAAATGTTTCTTTTCTCAGACACTATTTGTTATAAAATTCAAATCAACTCCATCAGGTCTATAAATTGCTGCTGTTGTAACAAAATAAGTTTTGCCACAACATTTCAAAAAAAAAATTGCTAAGTTTAAAAAACTATAAGATATTTACAAAACAACACATGATGAAACAGTGCATATTACTGTGGATTAAAAATACTATTTATAATAATATTAATTCTATAGTATGTTTTGGCATTAACTTGTTCCAATCTTGATATGCCATCTTTAAAATATAATTTACATTATATTTTAAATAAATTAAAACAAATCAGTGGCACAACCAGGATTTATTGATTTGAGCGGAGTGTCCAACATTTGTTTATTTTATTAACTACTGTTTATTTGTTCTTTTCATAAGTATATTCATACATTTTATCGCATAATAAACATAATTATTCACAATAATTTAATATATGTATAAAATATCAATTAATTTTAATAACAATGTCAGGGAATCTTTAAAAAATAAATAGTTTGACATTATCCGAGGTGGATCCCTGGATGCACCACTGAAGCAAGCTTAGTAAGTTAACCATTTACCCTAAGATTATTCCATACTTGATTAAGCTCAACTGAAAACTGGTTTTCAATGTAAGTTAACTTCCCTGAAACAAAGCATGACATGAATACTAATGGATAAATAAAAGAAAATTAATGTAATATATTATTATAAAAACTACACCAATAAATAAGCTTTATTTCACATCAAGCAAAATACTTAATCAACTAAATGTGGAACCGAAGGAAAAATAATCAAACATAGTTTATAGACTTAGGCTAGGGTGATACCTACGTCTCAGATTTGCTAGGACACAAGTGATTTTCAACCTAGTGTCCCGAGGAAGTGTCAATGTAAAGTCTCGAATTACAAACTTTAGTTGTTGGAATACAGTGAAAAATTATTGTATTATATAAAAATTTTAA
>NC_042495.1:66480249-66546026 GCF_005508785.2 Acyrthosiphon pisum
ATTTGTTATTTTATATTTGTAAATTGTACATGCATAGTATAATACATTAATAGTCAGTAAAATGTTATATTTGTTAGTAATATACTCAATAGCAATTTTTCAAATATAATATAATTGATAAATATCAAATCAGTGTGTAAAAACTAATATAGTATAATACGAGTGTATAAAATAACATAATACTGTTAAATGTTTCTTTTCTCAGACACTATTTGTTATAAAATTCAAATCAACTCCATCAGGTCTATAAATTGCTGCTATTTACAATTTTTTGCGCCCTGGATCAACAATATCTTGTTGCCCCCCCCCCCTTAAATACGGCCCTGGTTGATCCTAGTAAGTATAACAGCCATAACAAAAAAAATCAAACAATTACAATGGAAGGTGGGTACCTATACAGAAAACTTATGCTCTAAGCAATGTTACTTGCAAGTGAAGAATTTAAAGGAGCACACAACACAAAAAATAAGTTTTTTTTTATTTGAAAGAATGTTCAATTCTATGATAATGGTACCTATAGGATTTACGTTTCTACTCACATTATTCAATAAGTTATGAGCAATTGAAAAAAGACGTGTGACGTCATTGGGCTCTACTTATCGTAATTGCCTATCTTATACGTGTAAAATAAAGTCTCTTTTAAGATATTTAATATTAAAACAAAAACTAAACGTCATATAGAAATTCTGATTCTTGCGTCGTCTTAAACACATAAAACCACGCATTTATACGTAAATTAAATTTCAAAAATAAAATGTTTAGGAGGGTAAATCGTTGTGAGAAGCGAGGAACTTTTACAAGTATAAGATAGGCAATTACGATGCGTAGGGCCCAATGACGTTACGCGGCTATTTTGCATTTCTTAATATCTCTTAAAGTAATAATTTTTTTTACATCGGATTTTCACCAAATCATTTCATATAGCCATAGTTACAATAATTTAACATTTAAAAATAATTTAAATAATTTTTTTTTGTGTTGTGTGCTCCTTTAATAAACATCACTTAGGCTATAAGCAAAGCATCGATTGTTATTATTTTGTTTTTAACTAAAATTAAAATGCACATAAATTTACTAACTCATATCTAATACACTGTTGAACATATAAATCAGAAATAATTCCAAACTTACGGCATAATCACAAATATGTATTAGTATAAGGTCCTATTTGGGCCAGTAATGACAAATGAAATGATTCTAACTAAGTAATTGTTCGTTCGATAGTCTTCTCTAAAAACATATTTTATATAAAAGATGTTTTCAGTCCATTTGACAGTTAAGAATAAAATTTTTGAAAATGTTTGCAAAATTGTTACTCGACTGTCCCTAAAACTATCTAGCTTAGTTTTGAAGTTTGCTCGGAATTTGTTCCACCACAAAATTAACTAAAAGTAAAATGTATTGTATTAAAAAGCCATCAACAGGTATGTCGCCAAAACCTATGTTCGAAAAAAAAGTAACAATTTACACATATTTGTCCTATCAACGTATAGATCGCGTTTAAATAATTAATATAGCGCGGTTTTAGGTGAAAAAATAAGCTGCTTCCTTTCAAAAATTGAAGCAATATAAAAGTCGTTTTAAAAACTGTTTTCAATCCCTTATTCCCTTTCCTAGTTAAACAATTATTTTGCAAATTTTTTTTAAGCAAAATTGTTACTCGAGTGTCTCTTAAACTATCTAGCTTAGTTTTGAAGTTTGCTTGGAATTCTTTTCGCCCCAAAATTCACTAAAAATAATATTTGTATTGAAAATACATCAACTGGTAGGTATGTCACCAACAGGTGGCGTTCGAAAAAAAGGAATATTTACAAATTTTCAAGTAATAATATAGCAGGGGCGCCATTTGGGGGGGGGGGCAGGGTGTGCTTTCGCACAACCCTGTAATTTTGTTGTCCACAATTGACCTAGGCCTAATTAATACTATGGCCAGATGGCCTTCAGTTTGCCAATCTTTAATTGTGCATGCACCGCAGCTATTCACTGATAATCATAAATAATATTATAATATTGTGTTCTTTAATTTGATAATTGATAAATTGATATCGGTATCACTTTATCCACTGGCACACACAAATATGTTTAAATGGTAAGTGGCTACTGACAGGGGCGGACTGGCTATTTTTGGCCCGGGGTGCAAAATTAATTAGGGGCCCGTAATTTTTTTTCAAACCTACCTAAATTAGGAAAGAGCCCTTAGTTTTATAAGTAAATATAAAAAAAAAATTAAAAATAACATGTTGTTTATTTGTAGAGATGTTGAAATATGTTATTTTATTTTTATTTTGTATAATACCGTATTATACCAGTATTATACCGTATACCGACTGTGGAAATCGGGGGCCCGGATCATAAATACAAACGGGGGTCCGGGGTGCTACTTGGTGTATAGCACCCTGGGCCAATCCGCCCCTGGTTACTGATAGACAAAAGACATAATAATAATAATATGCATCTATTCTATCTAAAAATATCTTTACTATACACTATACAGTATATACACAGAATGTATGAACGGTAAAATGTACTGTGTTAACTATGAAAATATGTTTTTATTAAGTATGTTTTTGATACTGAAATGAATCTGTAATGAAAAACTGAAAACACTAGAAACGTTTTTTTAACGATTGGCCTGGAGGTGGGAAAAAATTGGCCTCTTTGTTTGCACACTTAAAAAAAAAACTGAAATGGCGCCCCTGTAATATAGTTGTACAATGAAATAAAAATGTATGGATCTCACTTCAAGGGCACTCACGACACACTGGTTGAAAATCACTGTCTAGATCATAATTCATAGGTATATTTATTAAGGGCCGTACTTACACAACAGAACTTGAAATAAAAATAAAATAATTCATTCTGGTTTTTATGCGTATTTATCCTTTGGCTATCTCTAATGCATGCAAATTTTACTCTCCTGTGAATAAAATTATGTCGGTTGGTAACTGTATGACGTGTTATATTGATTTATTTAATACTCAAATCCCTGAGTTAAGTGCTTCAATATATTATAATATATTACCTACAAAGTAAACTCAATCTTGTTGTAACTTTTATCTTTTTATTTAGAATCTTTATTTTTATTCTTTTTTGTTGAATAATTGTATACATAATATCTTTTATTTAATACTGTTAATTGATAGATATTTTCATATTTATTTAACTTATCTATATTTATTTCTACTTGTGTGCTTTGATATTGTCACTTATTAAATAGTAAATTCGAATATTTTCTGTTATGAAGATAATTATTATTATTATAAGTTTAAGATATCAAATAAGTACTAATTTATTTCATGATAATATTTAAAAGTTAAATATGTACCTACCAAAATAAAAATTATAAGTAATATATTCAGGCAAATACGTATGCGACGCAGTAATGCTATTATAATTAAATACAATTTTGTATAAAACACTCTACAAAATGTAACAGAAAGAACTGACAGATTGAATTAACTAGGTATATCTAATATCTGTGCCTAATACCTATAACTCTAACTATCTATGTAATAACTTTTATATTCATTTTTTTAATTTCGTTTTTTAATTTTATGGTTATTGTCAATATTATAGGAATTTATATAACAACAACAAAAAATGTAATATTGATAGGAATTATTACAGTTATTGCATAGTTATATTTAATTACATTTGTCGTCCATTCTGTTATACGCCCTGTACCTATATATTTCTATAGGTACTAATTGCAACAGAATTTTTAATGAGAATAACAAAAGAAGTTTTTAATTATTTTAATAAATTAATAAATTTACATTGCCCGAATGAAATCATAATAATTGTATGATAGAACGGCGCCAAAGTCCAGACAATTTATGTATTATGTGCTACATATTAGGTATCTTATACATATATAGACCAGTTTTGGTTATTGCTACTTTAGTATAATAATACTATTTAGTTTACAACGCACAATTATATTATATAATATTGAATACATTAATATAATATCAGAGTGCCGTAGAAATTATGGAATGAAGGTAAATTTCTCGACCTCGAGTTACCTATCGTTAACATTTTTTTAAAGGACGTATTCTATTAATCGGATCCCAAAGGTATATAATATGAATTGCCATAAATTAGCGTGTTAAACTAAATACATATAATAATATAATAATTTATAATATTATCTTGTTGATTGCATTCCAGGGTTATTGAAACAACTATTTCTGTTCCAGTTGCGTTTGCTGTTGACTAAAATATAGAGATGCCGTATTTTATAATTGGTACCTACCTAATAAAATATATAATAATTCGTGCTAATATATACATGTACAGTAGAGAATATAGATACATCGTAAATACTTTAATGCTACCTATCATAACTTGTCGAAAAACAACTATAAAGGTAGTTTAAACTATCTTTTCTTTGTTTATGATTTAGGTACGCGTTTCATAACAATACTATCCAAACTCATAACTATGCTCCTTTATATAAGCAGTGGTGTAATTGCGGGGGTGCACGACGGTTCACTTGCACCCCCCTGGAATTATATAGTATGTGTGATGACATGATTTCGCACCAGCAGAAGCTGACCTTTATACCTATTTAAATACAATACTATTTCATTGATTTGTCGATTTTTTTATAAAAGATAACATAGGTAACTGAACAAATAATAAAATAACGTTATAAGTTATAACTATTATAACTTGTATAATAATTTTGTTATTAGTAATTCATTATAACCGATAAGCTGTGTCACTATCATAGATTATAGACTAAATTTACCAAAATAACAAATAACATTTTTAATTTCATATAAATATCATATTCTTATATGTATTTTAGTATTATGCATATAAATAGGTACAGATGTTGATATTTGTATATGTTATATTGTTATCAAAATATAAAAAGATATCTAAGACCTAAGTCACGTGAGCAAAGCGATTGGCTTTAAATATGACTTATTTGTCTTTACAATTATTTCACTAATAAAAGTCTTACACCTGCTGAAATTTAATGAAATTATGCCAATGTAGGTACGCATATTTATAACTTGTACCTATGTAGATACAAAGCTGATGAGTTAGTGCATACCTACGACCTACATATACATTTTGGGTTCTGCCTACCCGATTTTCATTTATCAATATAATATGTAGGTACGTGAACTCTCTGCAAACCCATGGCTTTAAATCCCATGCAAACGTTAAAACGAGATTAGATGTCCACGAAGATACCCCTCCCCCAACAATTAACCGAGTCGATTCAAAATCAGTGGCAATGTTTTGCAACTAATGTTCAACTGTTTACAACCTAAAAATTTTCCCGTGATATGAGTTTTAATAGGCGATTGATATGTAACATGTACCCTATGCATATAAATTATGGTTTCCTTTATAGATATATTATACTTTGAATCAATTCCCAAAGCACAATATGAATTTGCATTTATTGTAGGTGCCTATGCTAACTATTGTCTATTGAGATCTGATACTATTAAGGTAAGTTGTATGTAGGTACCTAATAGCAGGGCCGCGGTATTTCCCACCAAACTAATAATTAATAAAAATATTATAATATTTTTTTTTAATAATATTGACTACTATAATAGTATAATGTACATTACACCTACTATACTGCAGGCATGTAGCTGCTCTATACAATATGTATAAATATATTAAATAACCCAACGACACAATATTTCCTTACTCGATTTCCTCCTGTGAACCTCGCCGATACCAAACACTCATTACTGAGTGCAGTTTACGAAGTGATAAAATAAAAAGAGTTATATGTTGCACATAACGCGAATTTAAAAAAAAAAAAATTGCACCATAACTATATTATATGTATACGTCATTCGTATAAAAGTTATATACCTATATTTAAACATGAAATCGTAGACAATACGAAAACTGGCCTAGGCTAAATACCCGAATTCGGTCATTTCGACAGAAACGTAATAACATAATATAATAGACAAGATGAATGATACATTAATTAAATTCACTTTTCGTTATTCGACGTTCGTGGCCCGAGGCCACTGAGTAGAATATAATATTAATATGCTAAACCAAAAAATAAAATATTAATTCGTCAGAACTGATGGAATAATCAAAGCATCGTTCCAATTACTTGTTTGATAAAATATTTATTGTCAAATTGAAGACAATCAAAATCAAAAACTTGTATTTATTTCTTGTGTTACATCAAAGACCAAAGTAATAAATTCACTACTTAATATAGTTACACGCCAATATCATTAATATAGATAAATATTAGCACGGTCAAAGGTTTTATTATTAAAAAAAAATACACCGACACACACACACACACACACACACACACAATATCACATACACTAGAAATGATTATATAAATTTACTATTCATGAAAACGAAATTAGAACCTTGCAAATGGTCGAAAAGATGAAATATTGACGTTCATATTATATGTACACAATATGCATTTTCCCCAATAAAAATGTATTATATTAAGCAAACTTTATTAATATTTTAAAACTAACATATGAATGTACAGGTCGTGTCGTTTTGTTTGATCACAACAAATGGTTTTAATACTTTTGCCTTAAATGACTTAGTTTACGCCGTATGAGTGTATGACTGTATAGTACAAAATATTTAAAATTGAAACTTATGCATCCAATTGTTTTTATGGTTTGGTTAACATAGTTTTTCAAAAAAATGTCCATCATGAATAAAGACTTCTACGATGATATAAGATCAACGTTAATGCTGTACAAAATTATGGGACTGACGAGCCTTAACAATGTATTTTATGGTCGAATAGATTTTCAATGGGGATCTAATCTTATATGGCCATTGGTATGTATTTAAAAACACGTAACTAATAGGTAGGTGTTCTGTATATCCAACACTATTATAGGTATTATTATTTATAATATACTTATTACCTAGTAAGTACTAATTAATAGTTATTATTACCCACTATCAGATTATATTTTGCAAGTCTCTACATATTGAAATGTATACCAGCATAAAAATTGAAATGATATTAAAAAAGTTCACTTTTACAAGTTTACACTTTACAATATACTATAAGTACCTAAATATTAAAATAAAACAATTAATTATGCAATTAAAAGTAATTAAAAAATACTCGTATAATTAATTTGAATATTTGATACATTTATCTAACTATACCGCTACGATCTACCTATATGATTTAATTTAATTTTTTATTATTTAGTTTTAAGCTCTAAATTTAAATACCTAGGTACATAATATATATATAATTTCTAAATAATAATTTGTGCAATCTTCATCCAAACAACGTTGGATGTTCATAGATATTTGATGTTCATTAATATTACAAGTAGTGTATTAACTATTTTGATTTCGAAGCAATAAGAATTTTCAAATTTTTTCTCCACTTTGAAGTATAGTAAAGATGATTAGTGATTACTATCAATTATTCGAAATACCTACTTCATTACTTGTAGAGAGTAACAGAGAGAAGTTTTTGTAATAATGTCTTTTCTAGTTTTTTTTGTGGTAGGTTGATTCTGCTGCATTGAGTTGAAGTAAGTATTGAAAGTTTGATGTAAACGTTGAATATTTATTAAACTTGTTATTTGTATGTCTATTGTATAATTATATAATATAGAATACAATGTAATATCAAAAAAATTTGTCACTCCAATATTTAACAAAATGTTATAAGTGAAGAAGATCATTGATTATGAAAAAAAACATAGTATATTAAGTAAATATAAGTATCTTGTTGATACACGAATATATAGAATAGAAGATCTGATCACTGTAATCGAGCACAGATGACTGAACGTTAAGTATTGTCATAATAACCGCTATAAAAATATGTACTCGTAAAATAGAGTTGAACAACGAGTTAACCTTTCGTTAATAAACAGTGAATCAATTAAATTAAATTAGAAAGTCAAAATATTACTGTGATTGGCCACCTTATGTCCCTGTTTGTTATTAAAAAAAAAAAAAAAAAACCAATCGAATATACCGAATTGAAAATAAGTAATAAATTCATCTAATACATATTTTAAATTTAAAATAATTTTTTTTATTTTGTATTGTTTAAACAATTATGTGTCTTTTTATTTTTGAGACAGATCCAAATTGAAAATGCTTAGTACTTTTCAAAATAATCGGGGAAAAAAAATAGTTACATCAGTTTAACATTAGTTAAAATCTTAATATTATTATTAAAATAATTATTTGGTAACCTCGGTCACCAAAATATTAGACTGTCCTCGCTCAGAATCGTTTTCCATCGTATACAATGATTTATCATTGAATTCAAATTTAACACATCCATAACAGTGCCAACTCAATGACGAAGTATACTTGACACCTACTTAACAGCAGAGTGGTTACTCACTTGACAGTTTTTTATTCATTATAATATTATTATTTGTATCATATAGCCAAACAAATAACAATATTATTAACCTTCGTGATTATTCAATCAAAAATGTAATATTTTGTTCAAATTCGAAGACAAACCTATGAATATAGTTTTTTAACTATTCTCAAAACTAACAAAACGTCAAAACATCATTATATCTGATCTGAAATTCAAAAATTGGACAGCTTAAAATGTCTGCTAGCCTATTGAAAACCTGAAAAAAAACATTAAACAGTACGATAGTACGATATATTATTGTAATGCCATAAAATGTGAATAATATTGCGATACCCATTTTTTATGAGAGGATTTAGACATTTTTAATCACACCGTGTTTTCAATGTTTGTCGATCAAGGTAACGTACATAACGCCATGCTATTTGCTGGTGTTCAAAGCCATAAAAAATCCAACGGCTACTCTGTGGTTTTGGACGATAAATTTCATACTCAGGGAATTTCTAAGTCAACTGACGTCGGTCTACGTCGACATGCGTTTGCCGAAAATCATCGAGAACACAACCCGGTTCGACTCGAAGTACGGTCGGCCTACGGAACACAGAACTCGCCCCCGTTACTACGTGGTCGCCTATCTGGGATGCACGTTTACGTTGCTTGCGTGCGGCTGCATTGATATTTTGCTTAACAAAATATCGGCCAAAGTATTCTACGAGTCGATTTTGAGGTATGCGTTTTGTAATATTGTATCACCGATAATAATATATTAAATATATTAAGCATTAGGAACCCAAGAGCAGGCGCAGATCTAGAAATCTAGAATTGTGCGAAAAAGTGGTCAAGGATGTTTTTTTTTTAGAAAGCTGACAAATATTAGAGCAGATAATTTTTCAAATTCATTAGAAATTTGTCCATTTAATCTCCGCCACCAGTCAGTTTTTTGGTAATGTCCTATTGTTGGGGTTGCAATTGACCGAATTCCAATAAAAATAAATGTATAGTTAATATTGGTTTATTACGAAAATAAATTATATTATAAATACAACATTGTATAAGACATTCATGGGGGGGATCCTTTAGTACCATATAGCCCTTACCCCCTCCGATCTGCGTCTGCAGTCGCACACATACGTATAGTAGATGGGCACGCGACACTGTTGAAATCAGCTATTAGGTGTTAAAGTCGAACACATTTTATTTAAAGTATTTACCGACATTCGCAATCGTGTATAATATGAACTGCAGTGAAGAAAGTAGTTTATATTTTTTTCTCTCGTAGGGAAATTGACCAACAGAACAATAATATAGGTAGGCACATGTGCAGACGTGGGTGTATGGTGTTTTCTTATTATTATTATTATTACAATGTTACATAACGTCGTAATATTATTGCCTACTCGAGTCTATATATTATACTTAACTGCCTATTATTGTTAAAATATTTTTCTTTATTTCATCATAATAATATATCGGTGCTACAAAAGTATATTGCGGCCGTGCGGGTTACATAAGTGTGGACACGATACAGTATAGTACGTAGGTATCTTTAACTAAATGAGCACACGCTGGCAATAGAGCTACAAAATACTATTATTATTTCTCTAAGAAAACTAACACGGGACGCGTTTCTACTGACGATACTGCGGCGGTGGAGTAGATTTGTCGAGCAAAATGTCGTCCGGTACTCCGATTTGTCTGCGAACAAAATATAGAACGCAAAATTTTTTAGCGAACGATTTGTAATGTCCCTCGCAAGCCCACAAAAAATATAACATTATATCGAATTTTTTCTTTCTTTTTAAATTTTTTCCAACCGTTTGCTACCTAATTATTATAATACATTAATACGACACACGTACGCCATCACTTTTTCTCAGACATTTGGAGACTACAGGGTATAAATTCGTCGCGGGACGCTATAAACAATTATTTAGCCACCATAAATATACGTCTTACGAATCTCCTTCCCGAATCCCGAACTATCCTATCTAGCGTCACCGGCCTCAATTACCGAATGCCAAAAATTGGTTATTTATATTTGCATAATACACGACACCTATTTTTTTTTAGTTGGGTGCTGATAGGTATATCTACAATCTACCTATAAATATTTGTGCCCCACTCGCCAGTCCATATTATATTATTGTCTTTGACTCTGCAAATACGAACCACCTATACCGTGTGCCCCAAAAGCACCGCATAATTATCCTAATTATATCCGTGGCAAATCAATTATGTACAGTATCGTAGCCAGGGGAGGGGCTGAGGGGGCTGCAGCCCCACCCGAAATGTTAAGAAAATTTAAAAATTATTTTAATGGTCTATGATAGTCGCTCAAAAAGTATTAAATTGTATTTAAAATATTTTAAAATGTACCATAAGTATTGACACTTTTCAGCTATCTATCTGTGCTAGTACGTATTTAATGCAGGGATGGAAAACGTTTTTAAAAAACGTTATTAAATGGAAAAAAACAAAAAACGAAAACAATTCATCAACAAAAACAAAAAACAACTTAAAAACGATAACAAAATATCCCAAAAACCGAAAAAAATTTAATAACGAAATCCAAAACGAAAACGAAAATAAATTATAGTATTAAAAAAAATTTTGAAAAAAAATTCACTTGTCTTTACTTTTTAATCTTTAACTTTAAAAACATTTTAATTTGAAATCAGAAATTTTAAATTTTCTTATTTTTATATAAATTATAATTTTGATTTAAAATTTAAATATTAAGAATAATTAATTTTAATTTTTAACTTTTAAGTGCATTTCTTTATTGCGTGTTACTATTATAACTTAGTTAAAAGTTATAAGTTATAAGAATATAATATAAAAAAAAATATATTTTCAAAAACATTATTTGGAAACAATAGGAAAATAACATTTTTAAAAACGTTCATCAAAAACATTATGGAAAAATAACATTTTTAAAAACGTTCATCAAAAACATTATGGAAAAATAACGTTTTTAAAAACGTTAAACAAAAACGATAATTTTTAAATCAATAAACAAAATGACTTAATGTGTAAAAGTGTAAAAGGTTAATCAGACCCCCCCCCCCCGAAAAAAATCCTGACTACGTCACCGATTATATATCTAAATGAGTTTTTTTCAACAAAGAAATGTGTGCTATTAAATCGGAATTTGTATTGATTACTATTTACCGTTAAATACTACACTTTAATAATATGTATGAATCTTGTATATATGTAGATGTGCGATGGTATCAAAAAGATACTTGTGGCGATGCGGGACTTGGGAGTTGGGGCACACTGTCGTATATTGTTAATAATATCATAAAAACATTGTATACGATAATATATTGCTATATATACGCGATTATACCACGCTGCTGCAGGTACATGAGTTCGATATTTCCGCTGCTGTACTTGCTGTTCTGCGACGAGATGTGCGTTCGCTTCCGGTCGCTGCGCACGCGGTGGCGCATGGAAGTGGCCAAGGTGCTCGCGTCCACGCCACGGATCACGTGTCAAGTGCTGGAATCGGAGCGGCTGGCGCACGCGCAGCTCTGCGACCTCGTCGAGGAGGTGCGCGTGGCATTCGGGCCCCGGATCACCACGTACCTGCTTTTCGTGTTCCTCGAGCACCTTGCCCGGTTCTACTTCGACACGTACGTGATGCCCACGTACAGGTACAAGCACTCGGCGCTGGAGAACAAGGGCGTCAGCATGCTGGAGTCGTTGATGTTCCTGGGGCACGCGTGGATCGGTACATACCTGGTCGCCTATCTGTCGGACACGCTCACCGAATCTGTAATTAGATACATAATATTTTGGGTAGTACATACGTCACTGCAGGCACAAGACATAACGCCTGCAGAGATGGATAAGTCCCACTGGCGGAGATTTGATTGCATTTCAGGGAGCTTTCAATGTTTTTTGGGGGTGGGTATGCCCCCCAAGCATCCCCCAATCACCGCATATGATAAAAAAAGCACGATTATAGAACGATAAAGAAAGAGATTGAAGGACCCGTATATAAGACGGCACATGGCACACAAAATGCTTGTCGAGTTCGTGAAATCATCGTTTTTATTACACCTTCCACGAACTGAGAGTTGAGACAAATGCTTTTTTAGTTTTTCAGAGTACGTTTGCCCACTACAGTATGAAAATAAAATTACAGATCATGTTTTTATTTCACATGGCAGGTACCTACCTGTATCTACACTCTACAGTGAACTGTACACAAACGTTGAAACGTCATAAAATATAACTACGATTTCAAAATTTAGAATATTATATACCTACACAAACGTGTTATAATTATTAATATTTTAATAAAAAACAAAAAATAATATAATAAGGTTAACCATCCGTTCACCATTATATTATGGAATGTTTGCTCAGCATGACACGCACAATTACATAACAAATATTGTGTTTGTATTACTACCTGCCACCGTACTGTATACACTATATACAGTGTATCTACCTGCCGTAATAGTTATTCGATAGGTAACCTAACCTATTATACACGAAATAATATATTGTTGGTTTTTTCCTAGTGTTTCGTATAATACATTTTATCAAATCACTATTTGCAGTATTGCAATAATATCAAAATCAAACATTATATAACAAAAAAATGTTGCTTCAATAGGTACCTATATAATTAAAAATTAAAATAATGGTTTTAAAAACACATTTTTTAAACTATGAAAAGCAATCATTTTAAATCACGAGATATGCAAAAGTAATATGATTGTAGCTCAATTAACAAGGCGGATTGGTCACCCACGTGAAACTGCTGATTTGGTCTGTCGTCTGTCGTCGTAAAAATAAGGCATAATAACCTACGCAGCTACATGTTTGTTGACGTTAATTGTTACAATCCACACTAACTGTGACAGTTAATTTTAAAGACATCTTGGGTGATAAATATTTTATGAATCCGTGACACATCAACACGTCATACTTTTATGGAGACAAGTAAATTATTATCAGACACAGTATTTCCCTACTATGAGCTATAGGGAAGAGCACACGTCACTAGCCGAATGAGACTTTCCATCATTTTTAGGGGGTGAGTTTTTACAAATCTGAAAAAGAGGCAAGATATGTAAAAAAAAAGGTTGAGAATCCCTAGTATAATCTTATTCTGTATATTATTATAAAATAATTCGAGACCACCGATATTATATAATATATACTTACATATTATATGCCTATGTAAGCCGCAATCACGTACGCACGTGTTTGATTGTCATTGTCATTCGAGATCATATTACCTGTCTCATTAACGAAATATTTTCGCCTGACCACACGAACATTATTTAAGCAACCCTGGTATCCGAGACAAAAATGAATTATCAACTATAACACGCAACCTCTTAAGCCATCCTCTAACTAAATAATATAATAAGGAAAAGTTTTTATAAATGTAATTATTGCCGGGAAAATCAGTGACATTAAAATAATATAAAATTATGCAATTGTCTATAGAGCAAAGAAATAATAACTGACTTAAGAAACATACCAATATGGAAATTACCCCAAGACTGCTCTGAACAGGTATATATGACTTTTTGATTTATTTTAATTTTAGTTTTAAACATTATTAATAATTAATTTAAATCTAAAACTATATGAATTATGTTATAAATAAAATCTTATATTATCGTATTTAACGTTTCAATCATAACAGGTATTTAATTTACCTTTCTAGCTTACAAGTGACACCAAAACTATAAAAATAAATATTTTTAAGATTATGGCCTATGGGTAACTCTTTTACTTAAATGTTAATTTTTTTTGTATGTTTATATTTTCATTTGTGTTAACCACTTAACAATTAAAATATTTTTATTAGAACTTCAAATATCTACAGGTTGTATGCGGAAAATATTTCAAGTTTAAATTAAAATGGTTATTTAACATTATAGTTATCTCTGATTTATTTTATATTTTCTTACAAAAAGCTAGTCAAAAAAACTTTTTCAAACATTGTTTAAGTCTTGTTATTCACTAGATCTCATTCTTTGGCACAGGTGGCTTTTAGTTTTGGAAAAGTTAACAATACATTTTTGTTTTATTTTATATGTATATACCTAATATTATACGTATGTTGAGTGTTGACTATGTGTCTATGTGGATAGATTGAAAACAATAAACTTAATAATAATAAAAATTATAAAAAAATATCGTCTTCCACCTTAATCATATACTTTATAACGATTAAATAATATGTTTATTGTTTACGGTGCTCAAGTTATAACAAAATATTAAACATATTTTTTTTCTTCAATAATTTAAAATACTAAATACCAGTTACCTGTTTATGCAGTTCAACTTAATATACATTAAATATTGCACAAATAGAACGTCTACACTTTAATCAATACTAATATTTATACCAAACACACATAGTATTATATTGCAAAGTTTTAGATTTTGTCAAGTTAATGTAATACGCCAAGTCGTATATAGGTAGGTTTATGTATTTTAATGAATGTATTGTGCACTGTGCAGGTTACTTTCTTCATGTCTCAAGTACAGAATTCTCAAACCGTTATTACAGCTTCTGGTCTATTCACGGTCAATAAAACTATTTTATCGTCAGTAAGTATAATAGTAACAATAAACAATCATAATATTATAATTGTTACTATCGTCATTCGTATATAATGGTGTTCATAAAATACTAGTCGAATTGATTTTAGGTTTCTTTTGGTGCAGCAAATAAATTGCATCTGACTCTCGTGTTTAATAATAAATTATATTATTAAAAAAATATTACATAAAAGTGTATGCTTAAGGCGAACCAACTACACCAAGCTAATAACATTTAAAAACACTCGAAAAAATAGTTGTAGGTATACCTACCATACCTTCCCTACTATTCCAAAAACACATAAAATATTAACAATGTTGACAATCGAAACACTTAAAACTGTATTGTACTGCGCTATACTATAAATAATAGATTTTTTTATTTCGGTTTAAATATAATTTTGTGATTATTTAAAAACCATCACTATAAAAAAAAAAATTATTATAGAATATAATGCTCAGTGTTGCGTGTTCTGCAAAGCATACGTCCTATCTCTCTACAAAAAATAAAAAACAATATTCAAGTCTTCGTGAGTGACGAATAAATTCTAAGAATATACGGACACACGTCATACTAAGGACGGGTAGACATGTATAATTCACTCCACTCCAAACTACTCGGGTGAAGTGTTGTGTAGACACGTGTTATTATTACAGTAAATATTATAATACTTACTATATATTATATTATAATAATATGAGGCATTATTATCGCACTCGAATAACAATATTGAATATCCAGCTGGTGGGGTTGTTTTTGTTCTTCAATTTTCCGAATTATTTGAATTGTGTATTCTTGGGGCAGTACAAAGTACCCTTTTTATATACATATTCGTGCGATATACATACAATATTGAATATACACTCGTGTGGCACTTTTATAATATTAGCTACCATAAAAAGTGTCTTTCTAGACAATATTATACCTATACATGAAACATCGTAAATGTTGTAAATCCATAATAGCTCAGAATGTAAAACATGCATAATTATATGATATGGCTGTTTCTCATAAATCGTATAGAAACGCGAATATTGTCACCACACGTTTGTGTGTAAGAGATACCTATATATTATAGACATTAAGTGGTTTAAATGTGTTGACAAATCGTACACAACGCCAACGCGTTTGCGAATATTATTTTGCGTGGCATCGTACTCATTCAACGATAATTATTTATACAAACGTAGGTACATAATAATATAATAGCAACATGTAGTTCTGATGGTTTTATGTAATGATTATTTGAATATTACACAGCTTTGTTTTTTTTTAATATTAATAAATAATATTATAAAATATTAAAATGTATAGGTACGTATTAAATCACAATCGCCAAAATGAATCTTTTACATAACATATTTTTTACATGCCAGCAATATATTTTTAAGATATAGTAATATTTAAAATGTGTAAAATATTATTACGTTTCGCACAACATTTAGGTACCTATTATATTATGCATCATTATTCAATATTATTCATTAGTATTACTAATATAATATAATACTTATACCTACCCATATAATTGAACGCTCTGTAATTTATTCTCACCTAATTATATTATCAAGGTTTGTTCATACTACACTGATACATATTTTAAAATGCAAACATATTTTTTGACATTCTAATATTATAATAATAATAATTTTTTTTTTTTATTAAAAATATTTAATTACAATCTATACAACATCTGTACAATAAGTAATTTTGATTTAAGATATTTACATGCCGAGACTGGCAGATAAGGGAAGGCACACAGTTTTATTATTTAAAATTAAAATCGAAATTTCACATAATATACTATTATTTGTATCTTTACGTCTTCGTTGTAGACCGTCGTCACTAGCATCAGTATATCAGTACACTTTTTCATTAATTAATGTTATGGGTTTTGAGTCACCAAGTCTCACAAATTAAGCTTGAGAGTAATAATGCATACGTAGAAATGTAAGCTTGAAAATTTTCAATTGATAATTTTTTTTTCATTGAAAATTTCTGAAAATTTTCATTTTTCTTTGAAAACTTGAAAATTTGGAAAATTTATTTTTTTTTGTACTTTTCTTAAATTAATTAATTTTTAATTTTAAATAACGTTTTAAAATACGTTATAAAATTACTGTTTCATTTTTATTTACATTGTAACACGTATAACATCAGAGTCAAACAAAATACTTATAATAAAAAATAAATATAATTTGGGTAAAATTTAGAAAGTGACTCAAACAATAAATTACTTCCGTTAAAAATTGAAAAATCAATAATTGTAACAAAAATTATACACTCATAATTTATACTGAAGTAAAAATGCACATTTATTACCGAGTTAAATATTATATTATATTGATATAGGTGTATATTTTATATATTTAATGATTTGTATATTGAATTTACTATATTATTATGTTCATTAGAATAATACCAACATTATATTAAAATGGGTAAATGGTAATAAAAGTACATATTTAAAAATATAATTATGAAGGTTAAATATACTACAGCTATATAATATCAAAAGATTTATTTGATAAGAGATTAATCATTAATATGATAAGTTATAAAATTTTCAAAATTTTCACCAAAAAAAATTTTCTTGTAAATGTACATCACTATGCATACGAATATATTTCGGTGAATTATCGTTGGATTATAACCATAAAATATAATATAGGTATCCGTATGAAAATATAAAATCGCATAGGTAATATAAAACATAAATCGGTTTTGAGTAAAATAAATTTAACAAAATGTTATTATATAGAAAGTGCAAGATTTTATTTCGATGAATAAAAACTAATATATTCGGTTGTCAATCATTTTTAAATATTTTAGGAAATTTTTGTTGGAAATATTTTATAATTTGTTCTGTCCCATTCTACATAGTACATTCCAAGGTATCATTCTAACTATGGTATCAACCAACCACGCCGTCTATGTATGCAGATAGCAAACTTGGACCCTAAATTCTCTTTTTTATAGACCATGTACTATATATTTTACTATTCGTTTGTTAACTATTTATAATTTGCTTAATTTGTTTAGTTTAAGGTACTATTTAATATGTGTTTACTCTTTTATTTCTATGTTCTTTATATTTTCTACCCAAAAGCTGCATGGCATTTATTAAATAAAAAATAAAATGTTAAGAAGAAAATTATCGAAACACATAATATTATTACTACCCTCCAATAATATTCAAACACAATTGGTTATATGCGCGATTACATTGATTATTAATAACTGTAAACGATAAACGAAAAATCTGAAAAATCTGAATTAAAAATCAAATAAACACAAAGTGTCAATGTTAATATTCGGCAAATACACATCACTAAAATGAAATATTTTCAAGTTTTCATAAGCATAATATTTAATACTTGGGTTTACAACTCCAAGAGATGATGAAATGAGTAGATGTTATTTGATCATTGCATATCGATTACCAAACATGTATAATTAAAACCAACATGATATTTAAATAGATTAAAAGCTTTAAGACATCGCAATTATGTGCCTAAAAATAATCGAAAGCATCTGTGATACCCTGATTGGTATAGACTATAGGTAGTATTATAGTTACTTATCTTCAATTACTTGAATAGAAATTGGAACAATTAAGCGTTTACAATTCATGAATACAAAGTTAAATTACTGCAGTACTTACTGCACGTTTTATTGTAAATTATACAAATATACAATAATAAAATTGGAATTTTAAAACCTTTGGAATAAATACATAGGTATTCAGTATACCACTTATAACATTATATGAACTTTCACTGTCATTGGTTAATCGGAAATGGTCTAGATAGATACACATTATTTCTATTTATTGTTTGATATTTGTATAGCAATTATGGTACGTGTGTATAGGTATTTAAATTTTGGCCAACTCACATTTTTGTGTTTTTTTTTTGTTCTTTTTTAGATAATAATATCATTGGCTACGTACATTATAGTACTCATACAATTGGCGCCAGACTTAGGACGCATATTTATCGAATAAATTATGCAATATAAATAATAATAAATAATCATAATAATCATAAGTTACAAATACATTTAGAAATGTAATTTTACTAAACAATAATACACTCGCTTACTTCCCACGCACACAGTGGCGACTCAGCGCCGATGCACTCTTTGGGGCACGCCCATGAAATAATGAAAAATAAAAACACGTCTAGAGGAATTTTTTCGTACACTTCAGGCATTCGTTGCCCTTCAAAAAATTCATATTAACAATCACCATCGCATATTATATTTACCCGTTTGGATTGATCTCGTTTTGGTCTGGGTAAGCATTATTTCGCCCAGGAAGTCAAACGCTACGTAAATGGAACGATCGGATTTTTTTTTTATGATTATTATTATTTAATTTTACATCGATAATGTTTCCCTCCATTATCTTCAGTTCCTTAGGGCGTATCCGTTAACCTTGCTCGCAATGCAAGGCAATCAGGACTCGGGCGACGATCTTTTATAAATACGCTATCCAGAGACACCGGATAGTACAGTTCTCGTTTACTAGTTGCCGTAGCACAAGACAATATTGAAGAAATCATGAGCCGATTTGTCGTAAGTACATTTTACAACACTATAATATAATTATATATACTATTATACCTACATTATAAACTCTGCGGTGTCTGAATATAATACATTTTGGATAGAGACTTCGTACGATCGATAAAACCATTGAGTTATATTTTATAGTGTACGACGATGAATTTATTTTAAAAATATTCTAAGTTACATTTTTAAACAAAAACACTTTGAAAACGAACGATAGCATTTTAACTGAAACTCTAATTCAATTCGTGCCATGCAAATCTTGTTCACTAATATCTATATTATGAATACAAACTATTATCGTGATACTTTAAGCACATAGTATATAATATTAATAATATAATAAAATCTAGCTGATATTAATATAAAATTGTTTTAAAATATATCTTTAACGTTTCAATACGATACACTGATAGTACTAAGCACTAAGTCGTTTTCTTTGGTACGATACACTCAAATCGAGGAATAGTATATGATTTCACTGCGGTGCGTATTTTTAAAGTTTCGAATCGGGTCTTATATGGCTTTCGTCGTATAGGTATAATACTATATGATATTTCAAAGACCTGTAAATCGATATAAGTCGTTTAAAATATTTGCTCGAAAGTCGGCGTCCCAACCCCGTGATATTATACTTTGTGACAATAGTTCTTACACCTTATACCCATGTCGATTGCAGGTATTTGTCTCGATGGCGTTGACGTCGGTGGCGTTGGCAGCCCCCTCCCAGCAGAACGCCGCCATACTGACCGACGCCCGGTACCTGTCCAACAACGGTCAGTTCGGTGCCGCTTACACGCAGGGTGACGGTGTGGAGTTCAAGGAAGAGTCGGACGCTGCGGGTAACAGACGAGGCTCTTACAGTTACGTGGACCCCAACGGCCAGAGGCGCACAGTCAGCTACACCGCCGGCAAGGACGGTTTCAAGGCCACCGGCGATCACTTGCCGGTAGCCCCGTCTCCAGTCGCGGCACCCGCTGCACCCGCACCGAAGTCGGGTTCATGGCAACAAGACCAATGGTGAGTACACCGGCCACCCCTTTTCTGCCCCTTACCCCGACAAGTGGGTCGTAGTAGACCGGTTGCAGACATTTAACTTTTCGGACTCGAGATATTAAATAGAGGGCTGCACTGGGCACCGCGAAGAGACCGCGATGCACACGCCGAATTTTTTTTAAACTTTTTTTATACCGTGTGCCGGTGGCAGGGACGGTCAATTACGACCGTCGTCGTCTATATCTCGGCTGACGACGCGCAATTTGTTAGTCGTGACAGTTTTATGAGTATAGAAGTGCTTGTTTCCATGATAGTTTCTGTTTGTTGCTGCTAGCGATCTATACTTCAGCACGGGTGGACGTCCACGGTCGTTAGGTAATCGCGGCACGGTTCCAAAAAATATAATATAGATGATGTTTGAGCGCGAGATCGCTACCATCGTCTGAGCACGTGTGTACATAGGCGGTACAATAATATCGGTGACTCTCGGTGGGGAGAGGATAAGTGTTTTATTTTTAAGACATTTTATCCGATATACCCGTTTATACTCGATATTGTGCGCGTTCACATTTGTTTGCACTTTCCGTTCATAACTATATGAAATATATAATTTCAATGCGCGTTCTACTACCTACCTATATATTATAATATTATTATAAAGTCGCCAACCGTGTAGGTACGATTATATTTTATACATTTGTAGCCGGATATAAAACAATATAATATTATATATAATGGTGGATGGACGCGACGTACATGTATTGTAATACCGGGTACTGTTTGTTATTATTTCCAACTGTAAACTATGGTCTTGACATACATTATAATATTATTTAAATGCTGCCTAAAAAATAATTACAATTTTATTATTTGGTTGGAAATGGATTGCTAATATTGTTTGCCACAATTATTATGACGCTTTAAAAGTTTAAACCGTAGGTCCTCGTAGGCTGTATCCTACAAACAATGACAATATCCTATATAACATCCGTTTTTCATAAAAATAATCTCGTATTATTAAACTACCTATATATTATTATACTATGCTGTTCTCTACCTACGGTAAACTTTAAGCCGAAACGTGAGTTTCTATTTTTAAATTTATTTTGATTTTATTTTAGGTCTCAAGCACCAGCAGTCCCAAACCAATGGAACCAAGCACCAGCGGTCCCAAACCAATGGAACCAATGGAACGCAGAAACAACACCTAAGTACGACGACGGACAGTGGAACCAATGGAGCTCAGACGCTGAAGCAGCAAAGTCTGATGACGGCCAATGGAACAAATGGAGCTCAGACGCTGAAGCAGCAAAGTCTGATGACGGCCAATGGAACCAATGGAGTTCAGAATCATCTAACGACGGCCAATGGAACCAATGGAACTCCGCTCCATCGACTGCGGCGCCAAAACACAGTCAATGGAACCAATGGAACTCCATCCCAACCACCGCCAAATGGAACCAATGGAACTCTGCCCCGACCCCACCGCCCACGTCATTCAACGTCAACCACGCTTCCGGCAAATTCAACTTGAACAGATCTCCAGACGGTTTCAGCTACACGTTCAGTCAAAACTGATGCGCACCTTTAGCTAAGCCCTAAGCAAAATACTAAATGTAACATATTGTTCTTCATTCGATTTGTTTTTATATAATATTATTAAAGACTAGTCCACGTTAAACAAAAAAATTAATAAAACAATTCTATAAAATATGTAATACAATTTAATTATTTCTTTCGTTCCTGCAAGTTACAACATAATACTTATCACGCATAGAATATGGTTTCCGGATATTTATCCGTCGAAATCGTCATCAATTACCTATTATACAAACAAACGTTTTCCGAGTGAACATTTTTGAAACGGTTTTCGACGTCGATTTTGACAGGTAATTCTCCGAAACAAAAAAATATTCTATGTTATGATCGAATAAATAACAACAAAAAAAAAGAACTCAACAACAACAACAACAACAACAATGCACCGAGTTTTCATTCGGCAGCAATGTACGGCGCAAGCGATGTCGATGGGCCCTCAACATCCACGACGAAATCGGAACAGTCTGTTTGTCCTTTGGTAGTATCATCCTGTCCAGCGTGCTGGACGATATAAGGCACCGGAGTTTCCAAATGTATTTCGTTTGTTGGCGCGTCAGTAACGTCTTCTTCGTATTCACCGTATTCCCAAGTATTATCTTCCGTTGTACCGCCCGACTCAGTCGTACCGTCTGACTCGGTCGTACCAATCGTATAGATCATAATCGCATCACCATAGTCCGTCAAGGAGAAGTTTGGATTATATCGATCGATGGTACCCAATCTTCCCGGAGCACATCTCGATGTCGTAAGTACTAAGAAGAATACAACAGATTTCGCCTGTAAACGACCAAGTAATAATATGTTAAATTATTATTATTAATATCTAATAAAATAATTCATAATATACGTCGCGCGCAATATTTACGAATAATCTCGGTTTCAGTAATTATAGTAACAATAATATAAAATATGCGTATGTACGATAATAGCTCTTTTACTTACAAATAAAAATTGCATGGTAACAGAGAGTGCGAGAAATATAATTTGAGTATGAATTCAGTTGCCCCCGGGCTTTTATAGGAGGACGGATGAAAAAAACCACAAGAGCGTTCCAGATCACGTAGTTCAATGTCAACTGGTCCATATGCGTATCTAAATAATTGACGTTGGGCGTACCTATTCGTCGTTGTTGGTTTTAAATATTTTATTCGTACAAAATAATTGTTTCGGCGTAATTGTTTTTTCAGCACTTAATGATATTATTTTAAGCTGTGAACATGATATTATTGCTTTTTTTTTATTCCTGAAATTTCAGCTCTGCAAGACATAATACTGCTATTACGTCATATTTTATTACTTATTATTGTTCAAATCGTATACTTAGCGTATATAGACGTATACTTAAACTACCAGTGAGTAATGTCTTAGTTATATTTGTCTGTATTTTTTATTATTTCCTTGAATATTTTTTTTATCTTTATTTTAAACAATCGAGTTACAGAGGTGTTCACAATACAAATATTCTTAATAGTTGTTTCTCCTATTGTAAAATAGATAACACAAAATCAGTACGAAATCGAAAACAACTGTTGAACTATTATGGTTAAAGCGTCTGACTAAACAAAAGAATAATACAGATTAATTGTTAAACTTTGGGTTATTTAAATAATTAAGCCTTAGGGCATTAAAAAAATAATAATTGGAGAGGTGTTAGTACAGACGTTTTATTGGTGATTTAGACACCTGACTTCCACCTATGTATAGCATTACAGTTTAAATTAATTTTATATAAATAATAATCAATTTTGAATTATGATATGTGTGCAATATATTGCACCTCTAGGCGCTATAGCTCTTGGAAATCTAGCAATTTTGTAGAAACATCTCTGTAATGTGTGCACTTGTTCATCTTGTTGGCATACGAATAAATCGATGACATAGTCCTGCAATAGCTGTGTTAACAGTCCAGATAATTATACAAGTAGAAGATTTACTAACACCAAGAAAGTCACCGGCGGTAATAAGAAAACTCCTGTTGCGTAGAATCGTAGTATCGTAGGTAATAATTTGTCCATAGACGCTATTGCAAAATTCCTTAAGAAATATAGATAAATTAAAACATATTATTAAAATTTAAAAATTATTAATTGGAATCAATAAAAATACTATTGACCGATTTCAACATATGTAGTAAGTTGCCATTTAAAAATAAGGTGTATCATCTGAAATGTATGAACATTTTTTTTTAAATCTAAGATTTTAAAATGTAATATATAAGATTCCTCATAAGCTTGTCTACTTTTATCAAAAAAAAAAAAAAAAAAATGTTTAAAAGAAAGTCAAATTAAATTTTTATGACAGTTTGAAGTTCATATTTTTACAACATTGGATATTCACTCGATATCTGATGTAGCGATTTTCTTATTTTGTTGTAATTCATAAACGATTAACTGTAGATACATGTAATTTACACCATATTTTTATTTTATCAATTTCCATACTTATTATAGTACTATCTTAAATCATGGTTGTCACAGTCTAATATCACAGAGTATCAATGGTATATTTATTTATGACTATTATACCATATTTATACCATCGTTAATTTACATACCGCACCAGCCACCAAGTGCTTATGAATTTTAACCTTTTCAACGTTTCAAACGTTGGCGTTCGTACTGCAAAAAGTTTTCCGCTGTAGTACTTGCTCGTTAATGACTTAATGTTTAACATGAAGAAAATGTATAATTATTAAATCCTGGAATCTTTAATAATATTTTTGTTTATTATTTATTATAAAAACTTTTGGAACCGTATAAATAAATGTTATTGATTTTTAATTTTTCTCGAATATCCTAGCCCCTAGTTTTTGTCTTACTTTCTACATTCATAACTTATTTTAATAAAGTTGAAAATAACAAATTACTCCATAGAAATTACTTTTAAAAATTAATTTTGTTACAATTGCGTAAATTTAAATAAAATATAATAAAACTACCACAGTGTTACTGCAAAAGTAATATTTCGTTACACTTATTTGTAATTTGCGTTACTATCGAACACCTGTATTGTCCGTGTACAGTGACTATACACGTACTATCCTGTGGTAGTACTATCCTGTCCGGCGAACTGATCGATATAACTCTCTTCACTTTCCACGGGTATTTCGTCAACGGTCGCGACAGGAACGTAAAATTTAGGGCAGTGAAACACTGAAACTTATTAAGTATTTCGTCCGACTAGGTCGGAGCAATCATATTATACACCTTGGTCACGGATAAGCTTCGAATATATCGATCGATCGTACTTCCCAGAGCACATCACGATGTCGTAAGTACTAAGAAGAACAAACGGATTTCTCCTGTAAACGATAGTAATAATACATTATAATGAAATAATTCATATACGCGTGTCCAATTTATGAATAATTGCGGTTTCGGTAATTATTATAATAATAATATAATTATATAAAACGTGCGTATGTACGATTAGCTCTTTTGACGATAGATATTTATTACGAACAAGGGCTTCACGGTAACAGAGAGTGTGATAAATATATTTTGAGCTTGAATTCAGTTGCCCCCGGGCTTTTATAAGATGACGGATGAAAAAAACAACAAAATATCACGTAGTATGGGTAGCTCAAAAGTCGACTGATCCAGATGCGTATCTAAATAATCAACATTGAACGTATTCGTCGTTGTTAGTCTCAAATATTTTATTCGCACAAATTAATTGTTTCGGCATAATTGTTTTTTAAACATTTAATGATATTATTTTACGCTTGTATTATCATTAATGTTTTTTTATTTCTAAAATTTTAGCACTGCAAGACAAAAGACTACTATTACGTTATATTGTATTACTTATTATTGTTCAAATCTTGCGTTAATACATATTATATAGTCATACAGGCATATAGGCGTATACAACCTTTGCTCCTTCGTATAATTCAATTTGACTTTAGTTTATTGGTTTATGATATGAAAATATATAATAATATAATAATATATTATATTATTTATGTTCTTTGTACCTATACATTAGGCCACACTATTCTCGTTTATCGTATACAATTAATTACTATGTAAATGGTATATATCATAGTGTTGTACGTATGATTGTGATCATTGAGTAGTAAGGTAAATACTATCATATGAATATTGATTTAAACACATTAAACTAATGTAACTGATTAATCGATGAAAATTAAATGAACGCACTATAATGTTTTATAAACATGGATATACGTATTATAGTACTGTATAGGTAGACCTATTAAAAATATATAAATAATATTTCTATTTTTCATTTATTATTTGTCTGTTTTTTTTGTTTTTTTTTTAACTTTGACTGCATACCATAACAGGCTATTTTTGAGTACCTACTCGATTTAAACTATTTAAGGGGGCTGCAGCCGGTTTTGATAAAAGTCAAAACTAATGTAGATTTGACCAATCTAAACATTAATTTTGTTTGTTATTGTGTTTTTAAATATATTTAAATTCCGTATCATAAAATAAACCTTAAGAGGGCGGTAGGGGGCTCCAGTCAATGAAAAAAAGTAACTTTTAGACCAATAAGCTAGACAAAACTGGAAGAATTTGGTTTGACAGATTTTAATTTTGAAAAAATGGTTGAATTTATAAGCTTCTAGACTATGTTTCTTAGGAATCACTTTTTTTATTTAAAAACAGATGTGCCCAAAATAAATACAAATGTAATGCAATTATTTCATGGGATTTCTAAAAAAAAAATGGTTATTTTAAGGTCATTTTAAATTTATAATTGAAAATCGACTTCCTAAGAAACCTAGATATTTTATCAATGAATTCAAACATGTATAAAAAATTTAAATCGGACATTCCGAAGTATGTATACCACCGCTTATTGGTCTAAAACGTATGAAAAATACGTGAGCTGCAGCCCCCTTAAGCATAAATGTGGAAACTTTTGCTTAAAAACTCTATAGGTACCTACCTACTTATTTATAATTTTACTTCGATGCGAGTATGAAACTATAAAAACTCATGATTTTGAGTTTTTCGTTTAATAACATACAATATGATGTTGCATATTGTAATGATATAATATCTAGGTATTTGATCTGCCTACGAGATCATGCTGAATAATTGTGTCACTGAACAAAAATATTCCATTGAATTATAACATAAAAGTTTTTAATTATTTTCACTTGTAGGTATAGAGGTATAGACACTTTGCATGATCCCATATTTGTAAAACCAATTGGGATGTAAGCCAATTGATTTTTTTTTTTCTGCATTCTAGTTTATAGTTTATAATTTAAATACACATCATAAACAGGAAAAATATCGTTAATTTCTTGCAGAAATATTGCCAATATTACACAACGCCGTAGGTATGCTATATTATAATAGGTACGCTTTTATATATACACATTTTTACTTTTATTTATAATTTATTTCAATACACACGCATCGATGATCAAATACACTACCTATTTACGTACCTACCTATGTTGCGCATCGGATCATGAATGTTTTCTTTAAGGGGGCTGCAACTCTCGTATTTTTCATACGTTTTAGACCAATAAGCGGTGGTAAATTACACATACTTCGGAATGTCCGATTTAAAATTTTAATACATGTTTGAATTCATTGATAAAATATCTAGGTTTCTTAGGAAGTCGATTTTAAATTTTCAATTTAAAATGACCTTAAAATAGCCATTTTTTTTTTAGAAATTCCATGAAATAATTGCATTACATTTGTATTTATTTTGGGCACATCTGACTTTAAATAAAAAAAGTGATTCCTAAGAAACCTAGATATTTTATCAATGAATTCAAAATGTATAAACAATTTAAATCGGACATTCCGAAGTATGTGTAATTTACCACCGCTTATTGGTCTAAAAGTTACTTTTTTTCATTAACTGGAGCCCCCTCCCGCCCTCTTAAGGTTTATTTTATGATACGGAATTTAAATATATTTAAAAACACAATAACAAACAAAATTAATGTTTAGATTGGTCAAATCTACATTAGTTTTGACTTTTGTCAAAACCTGCTGCAGCCCCCTTAATATTTTAATTTTTAAACAATTGCATATTATGAGTATTTAAATTACTATTATAATATAATGTAAGCATTTATTGCATTATAATTTGTAATATAAGTAGATTATTTATTTTAAGACATTCATGCTTAATAGTCCTAATAATAATATAAACATTAAAGTATTAAACATTAATTGGATTTAATTATTTATCATGAGCGCGTATTCGAAATATTATCCAGGCAACATTAACTGCTAATTTATAATTTAATACTAAATCAAATTTTATAGGTAGGTACTTCTCTGCTTATCGTAAACCAGAGTTTAAAAAAGGTGGGCAAGTGAGTGTTGCTCTGCTGTACAGTAGGTTACAACTTTCAAGTGGGTTACTGTAATGAATGATGTTAAATTTGAATTAAATGATATAATATCATTGTACACGATAAACGATTCTGAGTGGAGACGGTATGTCAGTCTAGATATAAGACATATTATATTATACTTATCTATGGTATTAAAAAAAAAAATTGACCTATAATAAATTTCAAATTAATCATATCACAATATCCATTAAGTACTTATAACGCATTATACATCAACAATACAAACTGTGATACTATCATAGATATATAATAGTATACTTTAGAAGTTTCAAGTACCCATGAATAATATTATACAATCACAACAAAATAACTAAAATAGTTATTCTAGGTTTTTTAATATGTAATTTCGTCCAAATTTGAACTCGAAGTGTAAAATATAAATTTCCATTTCATGAAATGGTCATATTTTCACGATTTCGCGATCATATAATAGTATACTTTAGAAGTAAAAGAACGTTTATTGGGACTGTACTCTGTACAAAATATAATATTATTAACGGTGTGTCGGTGAACATAGCCATATTAGTTAGTTTAGTTATAAGTATATAACCTATATAGTAATGAACAAAAAAATAATAATAATAATATCATCAATATTAAACTATTCATTTTTCTTTATTAATTTAAAACATAAATAACATAATAACTATAATTTAAATTTTTTTTTTTAACCGGTCGATTACCGTCGAGTAGAAACGCTGGTTTTGGATATCGGGGAATGTCCGGCTTATGGACATACTGCACTGAGGACGACAAGAGGACATTTTTCGGCAGACTTTAGGACAAGAACGCCTGGCGGACACCAAGCCACCCCCACGGGGGTTCTCGTCAGGCCGCGATGACGGCGCGAGGTGCACTACAACAAGCGGCCGACCCAAGCCGGCAGTTCTCTGGACGGAGCGAGAGGAGGATGCTCTGGTGCTCGACGGCGATTACTATGGCATGCAGCGGCGGTAGTAGCCAACACGGGACCAAGCAGAGGACGAGTCTGGAAATCAGCCTTTGCCCGAGGACCACCACCACGGAAATGCTGCCCACGTCCTCGAAACCGGCCCGAGTGTTCGTTCTGGGGCCGGGCAGTTCGGACTAGAAAGCTTCCAGCTACAGATCGAGGTACGGCCCGTGCGTGCCGGACCCGGAGATGGCGACATGAGGAGGAGGAGGAACTTTCGGAGATGACGGTGAAATTGATAAAAGGGTAAGATTGTTTGATGGCGATGGCTTTGAGAATTCCGGCGAGCATATCATTTGAAAGCTCGCCGGTCAATCGTAGGTATGCTGAAATTGTAATTTTACGAAAATTATTAACAATTTTCACGATTTTTCGCCATATTGTTACATGGCATATTATAACTTATAATAAATCGTAACACTTTTAGTTAATAATTTATTATACTGTATGCTTATAACTTACGTTGTAATATAATATGTTGTTATGTTGTATGTTTGATAATCATGTTTGGTTAGACTGATCTATAAGTGCCGGCTTTTGCTGTGATGTATAAATATTTCAAGTTTCTCTCGAAACTGCCACGTCTCTTCTTACCCCGTTCAGTTTCACCGTCACTCCGTTTGTTCCTCCTCAGCTTCGACTCTGTTGTCACCATCTTCCGGTCCCGACACCTGCAAATCTGGCACGCGCACCTCGACATCTGCAGCAGGCTTTCTAGTCCCGTTCGCCCGGCCGCTTGCCCACCCTGACCACAGCAGAACGAACACCATCCTCGCTCACGGACGAGCCGGTTTCCCGGACTCGGGCAGCATTTCCATGACATTGTGCCTTCGGTGGTCCTCCGGCGGCGGTTGATCTCCAAACTCGTCCTCGCTGATCCCGATCCTCTTCTGCGGCTACTCCAAGTGCCGCCGCTGCACACCATAGTTTTTTATTATCCATCTCTGCCGTCGAGCTCGCATCCTCCTCCTCCACTGTCAGCCGTTCGGCTGCATATTACGTTGTAGTACACCAATCAATACCCTATAAGCCGTCGTCGCGGCACAACGAGAACGTGGCCCAGTCACCGCAGAGGAGGCCGACCACATTCCTTCGGGATCGGCCTCATGGCGTCCAGGTCCAACAGTCCGCCGCTAGTCCTCTCTTTGTCCTCGGTGCAGTATGTCTCGTTATATTATATGGGCGCCATTCCAGTTAGGCGCCACTCCAGTTCCTGGACATTCCCCGATGGTTCTATCTAATTCAACCAGCGTTTCTTTTCAAATTCGTCCGGTATGGATTTGATCGGACGTCTGTGGCCGTGTACATAATTAATTTTAAAAACTTTAATTTAAATAAACAAATCTCGTTACTATGGGCCAAGATATTATTTATAACATAATGGCATTATATTTAATAATATATTATTTCGTTTTTTGCATTTAAAACGGAAAATTTGTTTATTCAATTATAGCCAGATGGTAGATGCCTATATTATATAATTGTGTATGTATGCGATATTAATGTTATACCTATCTAATAAGTAATAAGTTTTAGAATTAATATGATAATGAACAATGGATATAGATCTATAATCTTCACTTAAGCTCAACGAAGGAGACTTGAGTAGTGGAGTGGCCGTGCATTCTCAAAAGTTACTCATAGCCTCCCTTCCTCTAATGAATTATTCTCTGAACTCACATGATATTATTAAAGTAAAATAAATAAATAAAAAGGTGGGTAAGTGGATGTCGCTATGCTGTACAGTAGGTTACAAGTGGGTCACTGTATAATGGATGGTATTAATTTTGAATTCAATGATAAAATATCATTGTATAAGAAAAATGATTCTGAGCGGAGACGGTATGTCAGTTTGGGTATAAGACAATAAGACATTTAACTATATAGTTATCTATGGTATTAAAAAAAAAATTGACTTATAATAAATTCCAAATTCCAAATTATTCATATCACAATATCCATTAGGTACCTACTTATAACGCGTTATACATCAACAACAAACTGTGATACTATCATAGATGACAGATATATGATAGTATACTTTAGAAGTTTCAAGTACCTATGAATAATATTATACAATCACAATAAAATACCTAAATTAGTTATTTTATAGGTTTTTTAATAATATGTAATTTCGTCTAAATTTGAACTTAAAATGACTATAAAAATAAACTTTATAAATGTATTTATAGATTTTTTGGTAACAGAATTAAATACTTACGTGGAATCTTGTTTTAAATTTTGAATCCTTAGATATAAAAGTTGACAATTTTATACACATTCAACTACAAAATAATTATTCAATTTTAAATTTGATTAATTTTGTCAAAATTCAATCTTTAAATACTTATAAAAAAAAAATTGTGCCTATGTATTTTTAATATTTTTCAACTGCTATTGTCACAATATATCAGGAGCCTTGAATTACATTTTTACACTTTTTGGCACAACAGATAAAACTTTATTAATATTCATAAAAGATAAAAACAAAAAAATTGAAATATGAAATTGTCCGTAAATTTAAATGCTTATAAAAAAATACTATGACTAAGGATTTTTAATATTTTTCAAATTTCAATGTAACAATATAGTAAGAGCCTTGTATTAAATTTTCAAGTATTTTTACCCAACAAATAAAGTTTTATTGACATTCATAGAAAAAAAAACTAATAAAATAGGAAACTAAAAATGTCTCTAAACAGTTCAAAACAAACCAAAATATTTTGAAAATTTTATCATGTATAGAAAATTCAAATATAAACAACCAGTGAAAATTGCATGTATCTAAAGTCGTTTGTTTTAAAGTTACACTAAAAACCAAAGTAGATTTTGTGTAAAAATTCCCGTTTTTTCTTAATTTTTCTTTTGTTTTTCAAGGCGCTTTTGAAAATTACTGGAAATTTTAAATTTTGACCTCCCCAATGCACCAACAATATTCACTTTCCCATCGAACAAGATACTGAAGTTGAAAATTGAAGCATTATTTCGACTACTTATCGTGTATACAGACACAAGAAAAAAAAATTTTAAAAAAACACACATCATTGTAAAATAAATAGATTCATCGCTCCGATCAGAATCTAAAAGAATATTAGTTCTCTAATTACATTTCATTAATCATGTGTAAGTATTTTTAAAAAAACCGGGAAAGTCGTATTTCTGTATAGTAGGTATCGAGTGTACCTATCGTTATTAAGTAGGTCACTGTATTGGATATGCCAACTTTAATTCAATGATAAATTATTGTATACGAAAAATGACTATTAGAGGTGGCCATATTTCTAAGAGTATTTTATTGTATATTCATATTGCCAAAATCATAGCGCATATTTAATATAATAATATTTTTTAAATATTATTTGAAATAAATCATAAGTCAATACCGAAGTACTATAGAAATGTGTGAATAATTGTATGGTATAAATAGCCAAAATATCTTAAAAATAATTGAAAATTTCATTGTGTGTACTAAAATAATAAAAATGTGTTCAAATTCGTATGAATAATATTTTTTGAATTACAACAAAATTAAATAACTAAAATCGTTATTTCTCGTTTTTAAATATCCAATTTTGTTAAAATTTGAACTCAACATTAAAAAACTAATACATTCATTGCTCCGCTCAGAATTTAAAATAATTGAATTTTAATGTTACATATTTTATATGATATACAAATCCCCTTAAAGGCGTTGAAGGACAGTTGACATACGAAATAAATGTAACATATTAAAAATAGTAGACGTGTAACATATTTGATTGCACGTTTTGAGATAAGACATTTTTAAAAGTATTTATTATTTACCATAGAAATTATAGATAAAAAATTGTAAATGAGAGTATTATAGTGAGACTAACTGTAAGTAATGTTAACTATCTGCTAATAAGCCCTTAACCTAGCATTACATGCACAAATGAGTGTTCACCGGATTGATAAATCACTGTGAGGATTAGACCTATTATAGGTAATACTAGTCATACTCAATGGCTCAATTCAAAACATAATATAATTTACAGCAAAGCGAGTTCCTCGTGAGAGATTATTATTTTATTTTTTAGTTTAAATTATGTAGGTACATACATGTATTATAATTAATAGGTACTTACTTACTGAAAACATATAGTTTAATGATATTTTATACGTATTTTAATCAGGTATAATGATTTAATTTAAGTTACAACCCTTGGAATAAAATAATCGCTTCATCTACCTGGTAATTTTGTATCAATCCAACTCTGGTACGACTCCCTCTCGAGTGGTCTACTGCAGCGTGTGTCCTTACAATCGGATAAAATGATTAATATTGTATAAAAATACGATTCTGTGTGGTGTTTGATGTGAACCTACCCAAAAAATGATCAAGGTTTAGTTAAAAAAAACAAGATTATCTGGAAAACTACCAAAACGTTTAAGATTTGACCTATTTAAAATCTGCCCTGTGATCAATTTTAAATCCGTATGGATGCTGTGCTTGTTGCTATCCCCAAATGTGTTTTCAATACAGAAATAAAACCAAATTATTTGCCTGGTGTAGTTGGTATAACTTAGGTATAGCTCCGCGCTCAGTATTCTCATTTAAACTATAATATACCTAAGATAGCAGAGTATAACACAGATCGGCTATCGTCGGGATGTAGCCGATGTAGGTATATCTAATACCTATAGGTTACACCATACCTACCATAATCTCATTATTAATAATATTATTTCCTAATACACATATTATATATATATATTATTGAACATGAAATATATACAATCAGCTTAACGCGTGTTTAGATATTAAACATATCCAACCAATAGAAATTATCCATTCCCATTGCAGTATATTATATTGTAATTTTTTTCAAAAACAATATTTATTTATAGTGTACTTAATGAGTTTCTGTACCCACGATAAAATAACAATGTGCCAAATCATAAATCAAATAATATTTGGCAAAACATCCACAACAATATATAGGTAGGTATGTCAAATAATATAATGGAATTATGAATAAATATAAATAATTTAAATAATATTATAGTTGCACAAATCCGTCCACAAAAATGCTAATATTTGGCCTGATTTTTTTAGTTTGTTCGATCATATTGTGCTTTGAACTTTGAAGTTTATCTCATACGATATGATTATTCAAATATAGTTTACACGTCTTGTTAAACTCAATAGAATAACCATATTTCATTTTGCACGTTTAAAATTCAATACCAACATAGATACTATATAGACGCCGAAATCATGAATAATATATTTTATACATTACAAGTTACAACCTAACGATAAAACACTAATTAAATGTATAATACGCAGTATCTATTACAATATTTACATGACTAAGTATTCAATAAAACGGAAAACTGTTAACGAAGTGGGATTTTTGGTTGGTCCCTTATGATTCCGCCTTTAATAGTTTTCACTGCACAACCATTTTTATCACTTTTTTGGAAACATTTTATCTTTATTTCTACAAAATGTAGGTACTCATTTTTTTTTACACTCTTATCTTTCGTCTTTTTTTTACAATTTTCGCAATATATGTCAAACATGTGTTTATTGTGTTGATACTACCTAAAAAAATAAGACATTAAAGAACAATAAATTAGCTTTTTGACCAAGGGGGATACAGTTATTTATCCGATAAATGAACTACGTTTAAACCAACGGGTTTTATACTTCTTTAGGTTATATTTAAGTTTCCTAGTTGAAAAACACGAATATGTTGTTCAAAATAGTAACTTATAAAATGTTATTATTGTATTATTCACATTCGAACGTACATCGGTACTATTAAAGGTGAAACGAATAATACACTGTTATTTTTAAAGTTAAATGTCCAATTGAAAAAATGTTGCTCCTAATTATTGTGTGATTAATGTTGGTTATATTTTTTTTGTTAAATTGTACCTTTATAATATTTTTCAGATGCCAATGCTATAATGCTTATATATGTATAGCCTACATATATTTACTTTATTTTAATTTTTTTTCATACAACTTAGTAGTTTGACCTCGAACTTTGTATCCAAATAAATGGCTTTTTAAATACGAGTAACATTCGAATCGTTTAATAATCTATTATTACTATATTATATTATTAAAAAATGAGCATGAATAAACGTAAATAAATTAATTATTTACCTTACCTTATACTGTGCATGTTTTGTAATATAGCGGGGTTAGCGATCGGTATAATATAATAATTTAGTTATCAATTAATAGTATGAATTCTTGAAATCGACTGTCGTAAGTATCATAACAATTGCATTTTACATTTTACCATACCGGTAATGCACGAGCTAGGACGTTGGTTTTATGTAAGTAATATTAAATCCTAAATTGAACTGCTTATTTTTGAAAAAATGAAAAAAAAAACTATTGTTTATATATTATTATTTTAGTGTCCTGCATATGGGTACATTTTTCAGCATTTGTGGGCATTTCAAGAAACCTGTAAGTATAATATTTAAGTCTTAAAATATACCAATTATTAGAAACGTCAAACGATTTTAAGTAAATATTTTATTTTTTATTATTGATCTAACTAAACTTCAGCAGCTAAGGCCATTAGTTTTTCTTTTCCGTAATAATGTATAGAATCGGTTAGGCATAGGTTACATAACTTATATAAAATATTCTGATAACGTACAATTTGAATATAATATTTGTCATTCTAGTAATTTATTATCAGGATTTTACTTTATAATCAATAACTCAACTGTGCAGTATGCATTCGTAGGAAATGAACATTGCAGGACATTGAACTTTTTACTTTTAATTAAATGTAAGTGAATTAAAAAATGATGACGTATTTTCAATGTTTTCCGGGGATAAGATTTTAAATCCAATATCAATCATTTTCGGTACCGCCTATATGGCCTATATGAGGTAGGCATGCTATTCGTTTTTATTAAACACACTCGCACCTTAGAGACAAGGGATAACATAATTTACGCACATCGTGTGTTGACCTATTTCACGTAACAGCTGAAATAAATAATGTTCTAGAAAACAAACAAAGCAAAACGAATATAGCCTAGTCCAACCTCATAGGGTTAATATATTAATAATAATAGACCGCTAACCAACAATGTGACGCGTTATATGTGTGTGTTATATATATATTATTTACAATGCATTAGTTGTCAAAACTATAACAATTAATACGTTTGCAAAATATATTTTCTATTTTGATTTCGTACCAAGCATTCCGATAAGCCTATATAATATAAATATGGTTACTTATGATGGCTGAATAATTTTGTCGTATTTCAATTTATCGATCGCACGTCCCCAGTCGCCACGACTATCATCAACGCTTCCGCTCTGAAACGGAACAAAACGGATCGTGGGCTCTTATCACACGCACAGCGTACAAATAATATTGATTTATAAACATTTAACGTTCACATACATCTATCATATTATTTGTATTTCGTTCTGGGGGACAATGGAAACGAGCCCATTTATTCCGAGATAAAACGTAACGTTTTAGTCGCTCGCAATCCATACCGATATATTGTCATCGGAACTCCAATAGGATAATATAATATTTTATTATTACAGTGACACGATGTGGTCGAAAACCGTCACTTTTTCCGTTTACCTGTGGCTGCTGGCCGTCGCAGATTTTCAATTAGCGTTCGCAGCCCAAGAGGCCACGTGAGTATATTGTACATTTTGGCATTTACCTATATCAATTCTGTGATTTTGGTGTATTTTCGCAGCATATTTTTTCATTTTTTGAAATCGCGTCAAATATAATATTATACTATAAAATATTATAACAACGGGGGAAAGGCCAAATAATTATGACATAGGTATAAACACCACCAACGTAATAGGGATTTTAACCAATACAACACAACTGATAAAGACATAATAATAGCTACACATTGTTTACGTGTAACGTAACCCTGAAATCGTTTTTTTTGGGTATAATTAATTTAAATTAAGATTTAAAAATCATTTTTAACATTTAACTATTAACAAAACTATAGTCACTAGTCGCTCCTGAAAATAATTATTTTTGTGTGTCGCATAACACTTGGTCTTTTCACTATCGACAATATTTTAAGTAAATTGTAAACGATGTATCTGTGAATAAATAATATATAATAATATGTATAGGCATGAAGACATCAGAACGGCAATATATTCATTCGCGCACTCGTTGCGCGATAATGTGGACAAATTGGAGCGACACGAACGGCGCGAGAAACAATCGGGTGATCAAATGCAAAACATGCTGTTGACGATCGTGAACAAGCAGAGGGATCAGTTCGTAGAAGACAAGGAACTCGAGACGGCCATCAAAAGATTGGAAGATAGTATGAGGGCATTGACAAGAGCAGAAACAGAAGAGGTGAGAAACTTATACAACGAAAAGACTTACAAATTAGTAATTAGTAATTACACACTATTGGAGAATATTATTCTCTATCGATGTCACGATTATTCTACACATCGATAACGTCGATAATTTTTAACGTTTAAGATTACGACAAAACCATAAAGCTCAGAATATTTTAATTTATAATATGCCTTATTGATATTTTTTGGGAAAAAATTTAAATAAAACGATTACAATTCGATTTGCTGTGTAACTATAAATTCCGTAATCTGAGTCGTTACTAAGAGTGAGAGAAGTGTTAATCCGATAGATTATAAATTAAATAAAAAGCAAAAACTTTATGAATTTAATTTGTATTATTTTAAAGCTTTTTTTTTAATAAAATGAAAATGTTGGAAACTGTTTTACGTTAAGGAGCACCTTGTTGGAAAATTATAAACCGTAGCCTCAAAAGTTCTTTACCTCGGGTTGACATGTTTTTTTAACAAAAAACCCAAGTGAAAAAATATTTCATGTTAGAATTGGTCATTCATTTTGAAATTGAAATTGAAATCGATTCGTCATGTCAAATTTCAATTTAATTTTCAGACTGCCGATAGGGACAACACGAATCTTATGTTGGAGAAATTGGACAAGCTTATCGTTTCCGGTGAGGCTGAGGTCAAGTCTATGTTGAAAGAGGAACAGAAGTCCACTAACCAACTGTACCAGGCCTTCGACAATAAGTTGACCACTATGTCAGAACAAATCAGTGCGTTACAGTCCCGATTTGATTCTCTGGAACAGGCTCCGAAGTCCAACGTGACGAACGACGTCATCTTTGAACTTCTGAACAAAATTATCGACCAGAGCTCCCATAACAAAGACACGGTGTCGGAGCCCGCAAACGCCACATCTCAGCTGGTGCAAGAGACCAGACACGTGGTCATGGAGGCGGTCAAGGCGTTGTCGGACCGGATGGACGACGGCGAGCGGAAGCGCGCGGTGTCGGACGCCAAGCTGACGGAAGTGGCCGAGTCGGCCACCGCGTTCCACGACGACGTGCAGAACAGCTTCCGGTTGATGTCGAACGAGGTGAAGACACTGTCGGACGTGGAGAAAGTGCTGGTGCAGACGGCGGACAACGTTCTGGACACGAAGCGGAGGATCGAGTACGGCACGCACCAAATACTGATGGAAGTGACCGCGGTGATCAACGACCGGTCGAAGGAGCTGAACGACTCGGTGAACGCCGGCTTAGAACGGGTTTTGAAGACAGTGCTGGATGCGCAGTCCGTGGGCATGGCCAACCTGAGTGTGAAGATCGAAACGGAAATCAGCCAGGTGTGGAGGCAGATCGGAATCATGTACCAGACGCTCACCGACTCGGCTTCCACGCTGGCCACGCTCCAGCAGCAAACGGACATGTTCGTCAACAGCACGGCCACGTCGGTGGATGGCATGAACGGAAAGGTGTCAGCAATCGCAGGCCGCATGACCGAGGTGGACGAGAACCTCAACTACCTGCTTGGACGGTTGTCGCTAGTCACGCAGGAGTTCAAGGAGATCAAAGTCGGGCTGGGTGAAGCACTGGAGAGCATCAGGGTCGGGCTGCAGGCGGTTCAAGGCAATAAAGCGACAGTGGACCTGGGCCCCGGCCCAAACCCCATCGACGAAGAACCCTTGTCGGAAAACCTCAACGAGAACATACTGTCGAAAACCGTTTACACGGTGACTTAAACAATTAGGAAATTATTATTATTATAACATTATAATTATTATTTCATTTTCATTTTTTTTCTTATACAATACTATCGGTACGTCCAGCAAAAATTATTACTTTGTCTTTATTGCAATGATTAGAAATAGAAAAACCTTTAAAATGTTACAACATTTATTTATAACAAAAAGATATGCATATATAATTATATTTACTTCGTTTTGCTTTGATGATCTGGAGTTGGCGATTAAAAGTTATAGGTAATTATTTAGTTTATTTTAGATTATCGTAAATTGTAATGATTTTTTGTTAAGCTATAACGTAGGATACGGTGACGACCGGATAAATATAAGTATTAATAGTGCACCGAATAATGGAGAAAAATCTACTCAAAATTATACTAAGCCTTCCTATAGTAATATGTAGTAATGATATAACTTTTATAGAAGGAATCATTTTTACTAATATTATAAAAGTTAGGTAGACTTAATAATTTTTTGTACAAATTAAGAATTTCGTTTTCAAGTTTCGACATTTATACATGATGTATGTATTCCAAAAATACAAATTAAAATGTAACAAAGTTGATAGCTATAATGTTTTTAATTATTATAATGTTTATATTTAATATATAAAAATATTATTGTATTCGATCTTCTTAGCTTCTTGCATGTTTAAATGATCGTGATAATTTTTATTATTATTCAAGTTTGAATCGTTAATATTTTTTCGATTTATATTATTGTAATGTCCGTAAAAATAAGTACATTAAAATGTACTAAGCACCATATCATTAGGACAAGTCCATGATTTGACCGGTTTAGTGCCTGTACAGTGAAATAACTCATAACACAAACCAAACTAGAAACAATTACCGCCCTGTAAAAATAAATATACCTGGCAACCTTAAATAAAAATATAAAATACATCATGTAAGTATCTATAGTACACACATTGAAACATAGGTACACTAGTATTTTAAAGTGTGTTTTTTTCCGATTTGAATCATTAGGTTCAGAAAACAATATTAGGTAGGTACCTTAAGCTCTCCAACAAATTATTAGAACTGATCAAGAGGACGCGGGTATTAATTGTTGTCTCCGTCTTACGAACGTAAAACATGGCAAAAAGATGTTTATTATTTTAGATTAAATATTAAAATTTTGCTCATAAGGCACTATTACTTATAGATACCTAATTGTTTATTAGGTAGACAATACCTAGATAACGACAAAATAATAAATCACTGAAATGTGAAAACTACTAATAGTAAATCAACTCAACATAGGTTAGGTATTTCCATAATATACAAATATACGATCATCGTAGATATCGATATATTATTCTATATATAGCAAAGGCGGTCAAACGGTGGATCGTGATCGGCTGGTCGATCTTGGACGGTTTCAAGTCGATCCCCTCTTTGTTGGAACTTATTATTTTTTTTTTTTTTTTTAGGGTTAAGGTTATTAGCCTGTGGTACTGTAGGGGAGGGAACTATAGTTTTGTTTACACGTGTGTGTTGGTTTTGGCAGAATTTTCGATTTGGGCACCCGTAGCCCGTAGGTATCTGCCATGCCCGGGCGGTGGATGGCGGCACTTGTTCTCCGGACACCGTGACTTGCCCGAAGAAAAATGCCGCCCAGTGAACTTATTATTATACATTTAGTAGACACAGTTACATGTATATTGTTTCGGATTAACCTGTTTGTGTGAAATGGAATTTATTTCTCACGCGAAGTTATAAAAGCTGAATGCCAAGCTAAACTTTTTGATGATTATTAAGCGTCTTCGTTCAGCAGTCTGGGACTATTCCCGGATTATAATCAACTGGCCAACGATATATTGTAATGATGCGTTTCAACGCCAACAGTATGATGTGTATTTATTTTGAAATTTAATTTGAAACACTCAGTTATATAACTATACATCATTTTAATATTATTTAAAAGTATGTTTAAATTAATAGTTGCAGTAATAGGTAGTGACTTAGTAAAAGTTTTGCCATCTCTGCTATATAAGTACTTTATACTTTATAGGTAACCATTCAAGAATAGATTTATACATTTTTTAAATATGCATGCATATTTTATCAATCACTCAATAAATAATGATTTTTGAAATACAATAATTAAAAGCCCAATTAAATACATAAAGAAGATACCAGGTTACCTCGTCCTGCTTCACAATCCAAAAAAAAATCTGACCGGAACTTTCATCTCGTTATTATTTATTCATAATTGTTTTTGTTAGATACGTACAAATTAAATATTAAATTCATAAGCCTTCCCCATAATCTATTCTCCATTATTACAGATATACATTATACATATATCAGATATAATAATAAATAAATAAATAGGGTTAGCAATCAGCACAGTATATACAAAATACATATTAAAAAAAAAAAAAAAAATATTTTATATATTAGTCTCTCTTCATGATGTTTATCAACGTATATAATTTTATAATAGTTCACTTAATATCAGTGTTAGATTTTAAGATTTAAATAAATAAATACTAATTTCAACGTAAATACAATGTTTAAAAATAAAAATCATAAAATATGTACATTTAATTCACAGTGGTCGTTAAATATTTTGTTTGTCTTTACTCCAAAGATTCGATATTCGTTAAATCATTAAGAACTTGTAGAATTTTTCAAAGGTTTCATTGCTTCCAATTCGTTTGTTGAAATACCGTTGTGTTCGTCTGCGCTGGGTCCCGAATTCCAAGATAACGTTTTTGCCGTTCCGAATATTAAAAATACTATGGCGCCACACATGTAAGTCCCAGCCAAAATCCAAAATACAATGCACCATTGCTCAAATGTTTGCTGCAAGTATATGTAAAATTATATTCTTAGTATTTTTATATTGATAGGTATTGAAGTGTTAAATCGTAATTTAATGTTTAATGCACATGTATACTAACATTGTTATTCGTTAGTTTTCCCACCAAGTACGACGACAAGGACCCTCCAAACGAAGACAGTGTATTTGCCATTCCAAATATTGTGCCTGAAATAAAGTGAAATTTCACATTCATGTAGTTACATAGTAATTATTTTACAAGTTGTTAGTAGTTATTATAATGTACCAGAGAAATTTGGAGCTATGTCCAAACCGTTTCCCAGATAACCACCCGTCACTGCTCCGTTCAACGTCAATGCAATAGTGAATATCATTACAGACCACACTTGGTTATTTCCAAAGTACACTTGTAGGATCATCAAAATTCCAGGCGTAAATACTCCTGTAAATTACAATGTTGTTTTTTTTTACTTGGAATCAAAAACACTATAAAGTTATAATACGTAAAAATGTATACAGGATACTAGAATAAAATTATTTAAATGAAAATTTTAAATTACCGATAAAAGTGAAGATTTTTCTAGTCATTGTTTTGGATATTTTTTCAGAATTTAGAAGACGATCAGCAATTATTCCAGCGAACAAAGCCATAAAATATTTACCCAAATAAGGGAGACTAGATAGAAAACCATTCTGAAATTTTGATAACGATAAATGTATTATTCTATTCTATACTTTAATAATATCAAAAATTAAAAATAAAAATGAAGAATAAAACATCATATTTATAATACTTTATCGTATATATATATAGTAAATATATACCGATTTAATGTCATAATGAAGTAAATACTTCATATAAGTAGGTAACTGATTGACAATAGTAAAGTATCCAAAGACACTAGCTCCGTGTGTAATAACTATGGCCCATACAGGAAATGACGTAAGTATTTGTATCCATGGAAGTTTTTTTGGCTGTAAATAAAAATACAAATACCAAAAATCAATAAAATCTTATAAGTTACAATTATTGTAATTTAAACGTTCTTTAAGTGGATTTAATCAAAACTTGAGTGTAAATGTTATATAAAATAATATTATTCTTATCCGTTCTAATAACTTTTATAACACAAGTATAATCTGTGTTATTCAAATTTCAAGTACCTACTCTGTGGTCTACAAAATAAAATTTACTAATCATAAAGATATAATATATGAGCTTGATATGTAAATCTAACTGTAGATATCAATATCATATAAAAATCTTTGTATCATTATATTATACTGTTATCAGTCATCATATTAAAACGTATTTTTTTTTCTAAATACTTAATATATTTTATCAACGTGATAAATTTTTGATTTTATGTTGTTGCATATTATACTATATAGAACAAATATTAATTGTGGCTCATTATTACCTTTGTACCAGGTTTGCTTTGCTTAGCGATTTCTGTTTCAATATAATGTCTTTCGTATTCGCTAATTCTAGGATGATCTGCAGGTGTCTCAAAAACTAAATTAAACCACAAGATCGACCATGCAAGACCTACTAATCCCGTCATATAGAATGCCGATTCCCATCCCCATGCAGAGATTAGTATACCACAAATCGGTAATGTAATAGCTGCACCTAAAGTAGAAGCTGAAAATTTCAATACAATTACAAATAAGACAATTTTTAGAAACAATAAAATATATAGCTTAATCAATATAGTTTTGAATAAATTTAAATAGAAATATCTATTGTATAATATTATTTTACACTGTTTTACTAATATTTTTATGCCTTGATATATATAGAAAATTTATCAACATTGATGATAAATATAGAGTATTCTTTACGTATTGCGGTGTGATTTTTAATCAAATTTAATAAATTGACTAAAAAATATAATTTTTATCAATTAGTTAGGTATAAAATCTTATAATTTTATAATTATATCATACATAACTTGTATGACAATAATTACCGAATAATTGAAATATTTCATTTTTCATACTACGATATTTTCTTTATATCCATACAACTTACTATTTCTTGTATACCTACGTACCTTAACACAGGTATAATGATTAATAATCTCTAATTCACTACCTATTTATTTTTAAATAATTGTTATATGTACTTAGTATTATTTATATTTCACAATTATATTTTTAGGTTTAATGGATAACAAATTAAAAATTCTTCCCACGACAATAATAATAGTTTTATAACGATTTGAATTAATCAAGAAATGAGACAGTGTAATTGGTAAATTAATTTTAGTGTCAGCATATTAAGCTAAATTTTTCTACATACTATACTGAGTGTTTATAATTAATCGTCAAGAACTCCATTTTTTTATAGCAGTTAAAAAAATTAATAAACTTTGTTCCTTTTTTATATACGTAACAATAAGCAGCATATTATAAGAATTGCCACTAAGTAATTTTGTTCTATAGCCAAAAATAAAGAGGTATAAATAATAAATAATCACCAATAAAAAAGTTTTAAAAATAGTATGCATAATTTAAAAGCCATAAAATTTAAAGTAAAATGCCATAATACCCATCATGTTGGACATGAACTTGCTACGTTCATTTGGTGGGATCCAATTGGCAGCAAGTGGTAATATAGCCGGCCATGTTACTCCCTGGAATATGAAAAACAAGTTGAAGTTACATAATATAAACATATTTAAGGAGAAAAGAAATTAAGTGAGAAGTTTTAAATATACTGTTACATTTTAAGAATATCTCTAAGTCAAATTTTAATGTAAAAAAAGACCTTTGAAATATAATTAAATTAATCAACCAGTTTTCTAAAATATATTAGACAACATGACAAAATTCAAAGAATATTAAACTAATTTGCATTTTATAAAAACCTAGATGGCCAAACATAAAATACGGCACTATATTGGTGTATTATATAATATTTCACTTTGAATATTTTCTAACGTGGTTTAAACTAATCTCTAAATTTTCCTAATATTTCTAAAAACAATCTCTGGAACTTTTGTTAGATAAGTTGACTAGTTTTTGAGTCTATAAGCTACAAACATAGGAACATTGCTTTTTCTTTTACATTTGAATAACAAATAAATAATTAAATATTATTTTATTTTATTTTAAAAAAATCGATAGAAACGCATCGCAACGCGGGTGGCTAATGTCTATACCATTTTTTTTTAAATATTTTTTCTGTAACTAATGGCAATCCTTATATAAAAAAAAAATTATTAGATTTTCATGAGACAAAACGAAATTGTGAGCCACTCCTTAACACCATATATTAAGGTTTAAAAACAAAGCAAAGAACACTATAGGTACCTGAGTCTCAAGGAATATGCGTGCAAAAATTGGTGCCAATTGGTTCATTAGTATCAAAGTCGATAAGCCCCGTGCCAACTTGGGGCTTATTTAATTTGTATATAATGTAATGTATATATTATAGATGTACCTACCTATTAGATAATATCTACTATTTTTAGTTTTATTTGTTTTTGATCAATTTTTCAATTTTTCAACTATACAATAATACATATCTACAATTAGAACAATATATTTCGTATACCTAATATGCACACATTAATAATAACAGTACGTCATTCTAATTTAAAACATTTTTATGGTATTAAATATGCTAAAAAATACTCACTAAAGTAAATCCTAAAAATACTCGACAAAACATAAGGCAATATATACTAATTTTTGCGGCCATAGGTGTTAATAAGGTAACCATTGACGCTAGCAACATAGAGTAGCCGAATACCGGTCGAGCTCCAATCATTTCGGCCAAACGACCACCTGGCAATTCCGTAAGAACATAACCCCAAAAGAAACTGCCTAATATCATATTCTGTTCATACTCGGACCAATTAAACTTCACAACACCAGGTGGATTAGATTGTGTCCAACTCACAGTAGCCTGAAAAATAAAAAAACATCAATTACCTATTGGAAAATAAATATTAAAATAAAAAATAGACATTAATATACCTAATACCTAGTTTCTTTAATTTGTATTAGAATTGTTTATATTCTAAAATCATTTTCTAATAATTATAAGTAATTATTATGAACTAGTGAGGGCCGGGGCTTTCTTCCACACCCCATTACGTCCCTTTTACTACACTTACTTAAAACTATTAATTACTAATAAGTAATAATTATTATTTACCACATTTGAATACTATTTATTTTAGTATGAATAAACCAAACTCGTAATATCTGAAAAAATATTATTAGTACTTTACATTTATTTTATGGTTTCTTCCTTAAATCAAGTAATTAATTTAATAATACCCAAAATTTTAAATATAAAATCATAATTTGTTTTAAGTTTATACTAATATTTATATATAATATATATGATTATATAACACAGCTATATTTATTATTTGTGATTGATTTTACTTGAAACATTTATAAATTAATTTTTAATATTTAGTTTATTGAATTTATACAATTTATTAATGCCTATCAATTATTATTATAAATTCACCCAAAAATAATAAATTAAGTACTTATAATATTTTTTTTTCATTATACATTTTCAATATTACAATATATGAATAGTAAGTATGTATACCTATTAAAAATGCATGTCTCCTGTTTTCTATAAGTAATTTATGAGTTAAATATGAAATATAACCGATAATTTCTTATACTATCTACCTACTTAATCAAATGTAATATGTTCAAGTTGACATTAATAAAATGGTATACACATTTGAACAAAAAGTGATAAAAATAAGTGGGCACTATGGAACACGTGTATTAAATCATGATTAAACATTTTAATTTTCTTCTATTTTGTTTACTTCCAAACCTATTGAAACTTTATACAACTGTGACAAATTGTATAAACAAAAAATTATATTATTATTTTGGTTTAGAAATTAGCACATTTATATCGTTTTCTTTTCCTTTTTTATTTATAATATATTATCAAAGTGTCATATGTTTTTATACAAAACCCTATTGAATAATAAAAAAATACATAAATGAAAAATGTTCTGTCCCTGTAGAAATATTATTAGAATATCGACAATGATACTGGTAACCGGGGCAACGCATGTCAATATGTCAAGATGGGTGGATAAGCACAACGGTATTTTAAAATATGATTTACTTAGGTATATAATATATGTATTGACTTATTTGAATCCATAATTTACAATTATAATTTTAGTTTATCATATTAAAGTTATTTATGAAATATACATACACACCTATGTAGTTATATAATTATAATGCATATATTATTATTATATATAAAAGTAGGCAATACATTCATTTAAATTTTACAAATAATTTAGCAAATCAAGCATACCTTTAAATAAATGAAACATAACGGTATTTATTATTTTTTTTTTTAAACAAAACCTGATCCTTTAAATATATTATACAATTCACATACCTACATATACTCTTGGTATCAGGTTTTATGATAATTTATAGCATATATATTTGCACTAATCGAACTCAAAAATCTGGTTTTTAAATTCCACTTATATTATAAAGTGCAATAAAAAAAGAGTCACTCTAAGTTTCGTAAAAATGGATGCTGTTATACTTGTTATAGTATTACAAAAACTACAAAATGAATGGAACGTGACAAATTATAAATTATGTATCTATTCTGTCTTATTATGTCCTATTCTATATTATTTATTTATAATAAGAAGTTTAAAGACTAATTTGTAAGTTAAAAATTAATTTTAATTGCTATACGGTCACAAAAATAACTCTTAATAGTATTAATTACGAGTAACATGTTATTTCAATTTTAACTGAAAAATAAAATAGGAATACGAATATATATGAGTCAATGAGTGAATAGGTTACCTAATTCATTTTTACGCAATTGTTTACAGTTGTATTCTACTATGATTTTAAAATTTAAATAATTGGAACTTAATAATATACAATAACAAATAATTTACCTGATACTTTTATAAATGTTTACATTCTTATTAATACAAAACATGATATACACATAAATTATACCTATTCATTATATTCACAAAAACAAAACTAATGAACATATTGTAAATAAAACATGTAAGATGAAAATATAATACAGAGAAAACGTTAAATTATTGTGATTGTTTTTTAAATTTTGTAATCATTGCTCTAAATTGCATAATTTTTTTTTTTTTTTTGTATTATAATTTAAATATTTTAAGACTTACCTTTTAAGTATAAATCTATAAGTAGTAAAGTAATAAAGTTGTATCAGTAAAATGGCACAAACGAGAGTACCTAATAAGAAAATTGTATTTCCATATTTACAAAAATGTATTTATGAAATTATAAAAAAAATGATTTCAGGGTTTTAGTATACAATTTTAAAATGCTTGTGTATCATTATAATAGTTCAAGGTTGAAAAATTTAACATACAATATACAAATACGAAAATTTGTTTCATCGCCTATTAGTATAATATTAGTACCTACTATAATATTTAAGTCTATATAGAATATAAATACGAATACCTATCCCAACATAATATTGTTTATCATTAGGTAATAAATAATTAATGTACTAGGTAACGTAATTATTATAAAAAAAAATTGTAGTCTACAGATGTAATTTATACCAACCGATATCAAACATCGAAGGTCGTCATAATATTACAATCGAAAAAAAATCTGAGCAAATCAGTTATAGGTATTATATATGGTTATTAAATAACATAATCTATATCGTGATCTGATGCCCTAAATTATTATTGATAAATTATAAGCTATATTTTCGCTACTTCGGGGCTCTTAACCTAGTAATTAGAAAACATAATAAATTTATATTAGCCGTCAATAATTATATTAATTATTCAATATAAACAGTTAAACGTTCATAAATCAGAAAATTCAAATTACAGCTAATTTTATATTTTATCATTTATAAGTAGGTACCCTATATAAAGACTATACATTCGGAGATTTAAAATAAACTATCTAACTACTTATCACTGCAAAGTGTCGTTGGAGTTAATTTATAACAGTACAATTATTATTGTTCAAATGCATGGATGATGGAACATCACCTAATGATTAGATTCTATCCAATATTATTAAACATTATTCATATATTACGATTATTTTATTATATCCAATTCATTAATATGACATCATATACCTATATTGATTATGGATATAACTAATATACACCAATACTAAAATTTAAATCATTTTCTAGATACTCGATGGTATACAAAAGGAAATAAATTTAAGAAACTATATTTTAAACATCAATTATTCAGATTGTTTCCATCAATCAATTCATTCAAAACACACAAATACATTAATTATAAAATAGTAAATTAAATTACTTTTAGTATTCTTATGTAAGAAATGTGTCTTACAATGTTTTATAATATATTGGTTTTACAATGATGCGATGTGTTTTTATTATTTATTTATAAAAATAGTAGGTACCTACTTTTCATTCATTTGTTTAAATTGTTTTAAAATCAAATTTTATAGAATCAAAAACTTTAGATAGTTGTCTAAAAAAAATTTAAATAAATACACTAGCCAAATATTTATATTAACATTTTCTAGACATGATAATATTTTTTAAAAAATTTTGCTCATTTTGGAATTTTCTACTTTGATTAGGGAATATTCGGCTCATTATTATGCATTAAAAAATGTTTTTTGTGAGTAAAAATCTTCATAGTTCAAAATAAGGTTTCTCATAATTTGTGTTTATAGCAATTCAAAAAAAATAAATAAATAAATCGTCACAATTTTTTTGTGATCATTTGTATTTAAAATGTTGACACTATTATTTTGTTAAAATCACGAATTATTCAGTAGATATAATGTAATCAATGATTTAATAAGGTAAACTTTTAATTTGATTCTGTTATATTTTTACTATTTAAAGGATATAATATTATTATTTTTTTGAAAATTCAAACTGTTAACATTTTTTTCCACGTGTTTCCCCTCCCCCTTAAACAATTACAGTGATCAACTCAATGACAAGGTACACCAATATATCCACTATGTATACTGTAGGAACATTGTACATTTGTACAGCATAGTGATTTCCTCGATTTTCTATAAATAAGCGTAACTGGATTAAATTTTCGTGGCGTTCAAATTATATAAATGACTACTGATCTTTATATTTTAAAGATTATAATACATTAAGTATAATAATTAAGAAATTGTATTATCATAAAAAAATAGGTGCCCCATTCAATTTTAATGAAATATTACTTTAGTCTAATACTGTGGATTAAAATAATTAATCAAATTATTAAAATTCATTTTTTTTTCTAATATAATATTATTATTTTTGATATATTTATTTAATTTAAAAATATTCGCATGAAGAAAAATAATCGAATAACATAATATAAATTATATATTTACTATTTACAATTAATTATTTATACCAAGCAGTTTAAAACCTATATAAATATTAATTTATATTTTTAACATACCTACCTAATTATTCATGAACCAAGTCGTACTTTGATCACAATGTGTATCAACTCTTTGATTTATCTTCAAAACATTCTCAAAATTACTAAGACGTAATATATTAATACTATATTTTATACAATCATACGTAGTTATACTTTGGTTGTTTTATACTTAGTAACTACCTATATTGTAACAACTAACGATATAATATACCTATTGTCTATACAGACATAATGATAATATAATCACTTCCTGTGCCATCTATTTTTATTATTTTGGTTTGATTTTGAATATTTTAATCTAAATTGAAACCAAATATAGAACTCTAAAATGCTGAAGTTATTTGATCACATTTTTAACGTTGCGAAGTAAAAAATGAATATTATTACAGCTTTATGTCAGTGAATTCTGATGAAAACAAGTATCAAGTCACCAATTTAATGGAAGAAGGCGAAACGCTACCTTTTATAAGGATATTTATGTGTGTTACGCAAAGAGATTAAAATTATATAGTTATATGATATCATATAGCATTTTACTGGTAAGTTTCAAAGGTCTATCCATTTTAATTAGTCTTTCCTTGAACGCTGTGTAGTTAGTCCAAAAAATGTATTATAAATTACATCACTGCAAAGTGCAAAGAAAATTTCCTATTGTTACACTTTCATCCTTGACGCAATCTGATATTCTAATAATTTACAATACCACATTCTATAATCGTTTAATAATAGTTGTTAATTTAATGTTATTCAAAAATTCATTGTAAACATTCGTAATTTATTTTCCAAATACACTACCTATGAGTCCTATAAGTAACTACTGATTATGATGAATAATTAGTTTACAAAATTCAATAACGAATCTAATAAATACCAATACGGCAATACCTATTACCAACTGATTAATAATACCAAAGAACAATCTCAGTAGTCAGCACAATATGGGCAATAACTAATAAAAGATATTAAATTTGAAAATATCTCGCTTAGAGTTTAATGAAGTAAGCTAAACTATGGGGGGGGGGGGGGGATTCCCCGTGTTCATCCCGTACCCAAATGATTTAAAATTTAAAGAACGTTTCGGAATGCCCCTACGGTTTTGCCTTCCATGAACTAATTGAATGTTGGATAATTTTAGCACCTACAAGATTTTTTATCTCAATAATATGTTAACAATTATAAACCAATTAGAAATTGTTTAAATATTATATAATTAACATTAAGCCTAAGACATTAGTCCTATATATTTAAATGAATGGTATATTTAATGGTGTGTACCTATACTATAATATTTACCATCACTGGTTTACGCATCTTTCCTGCATTTTATTATTTTATCAACTACTTTCTGGTAAACATGATGAAAATTATTACGGTGTACTTATACAAATTAGGTTCATAAAAATAGGAAAACTCTTAAAAATGAATACTTTCACAAATCTCGATATTACTCATTACCAATTATAAAAGGTTTGTTATAATAATATAATCATTCTATATTATGTTTAAATTGTTTTTAAATAAAATTGTATAGAATCAAAAACTTAAAATAGTTGTCTAAAAAAAATCACTAGGCAATCTGTAGTATGATTATTAATTATAAAAAATGTTACATTTATATTAGTGTTATTGTATTATTTTTCACTTATAAATTGTATAATTTAATTTAGAAAGTAATTACAATAATCGTCCATATTATTGATTTGTTCACTTAACGTTCTATGATATATGCCTTTAATCGAGAGCTTTTGGTTGAGGTTATATGATTATTGATTACTATTATTACTCACTTACCTAATACATATATTTTCCAATTGTTTATGCTATTGACCTATTGTCATAGTATATAAATTATAGATTTAAAACAAAATCTATAACTTATAATATAACTTACTATAATTTATGAGTTATGATTTTATGAGTTATAAAGTTTATTCAGGTTATAGAAATATTGCATTAAAATGGTCAGAGTTATAATCAAATTTTTCTAATAGATAATCGATATATTTTATAAACAACATATTATGTTAGAAATTTAATTAAATTTTTTGAGAAATGTTTTCACAAAGACAACAAAAATAGAACCAGATTTTAATAATAACGTCATAGAAAAACCAATGTTTTTGCTTTGGGGCGCATCCAAAAACTTTTAGATTTCGTGCCAATGATGTAAAATAACTGACCAACAATGTGTTGTCATAAAGTAGTGAAATTAAATTCAAGGGCAATGTTTCTCGTAATAACCAATATTTCAAAGTAGTATTGTTTAAAAATTAAAATGCTTCAATATGAAATAATAAATATGAAATTATTTACATCACTTATAGGTAATATAGACCAAACCTACAATCTACAGTTGTGCATTGATCAGTATAATTTTTAAGACCCGAGGGCCCGAACAAATAATATTAGATGTAGGTACTTACATTGGTTTCATTTAAAGATGAAGTTGAAAAATTAGCGGCTTGTTCTATCGAGACATTCTGCTTATGGTTAGGTACCATGTCTACGATGGCAATTGTAAAGTTTACTCGTAACATATAATTTACCATAAATCCAAATAAAACCATGAGATTCAATATTCTTGAACAGTTCATTGATCCTATATAAAATCAAATTTGTCAACACAACTTGTATAGGCGTATAAGGCGTATCGTATTAACCACTAAAAATACTTACGGGTTTGTTTAATGACCAATCCAGTCTCCACGTTGGCTGGTTCTTCTTTCTTCATTTTTCAAAAGTTATACCAACTTTTAAAGTTTAAAAAGTCGATCACTTTAGTCCTAAAAATATCAAATAATTATTTTTAGTTACAAATTTTGATATTAACAAAATTAATATAATATGTAAATATTAATATAATGTATAAATTATTATTATCAATACAAATATAAGACAAATAATAATATGTAAATATACAAATACGAATCGAAGATTGATATCGCTTAATTATTTCGTTTGAAAACATATTCATAGATAAGGCACAATTTTTGCCTAGTCCTACATTTTAATGCATATAAATGTATTATTTATATCTAAAATGTTAGACTTTGAATGGTTTAAAATAGGTGATTGAAAAAGATTATTTATATTCTTTTACTATACATACCTAACTATAATATACATCAAGATATCATAAATACTCGATTATTGAATTTTAACATTTTACATTTAATATTAAACAAGTAACGTAAATGTATTAGTTTCAATGAAAGTTATAATACTAGTGGTTAAAATAGGTATTATTACAATAATGACAAATTATATTAATAAGACATTAAATGAATGACCTTATAAATTATAATAATGTATACTATATGTACTTACTAAAGTTACAATTTTTATTTCATAAAACTTAGAAACACGAAAGGACTAGACATGCAATATGTTTAACATTTGAGTTTATTTTAATCAATACAAATAAATTTAAACAAGATCAATAGCCTACAAATTAGTTCAAATTACCTACGAGTTCAAGAACTATTATTTTTCAACAGAGATGATGTTGAAGGTTGGACTATCTGATTACTATAGTAAAGAACCTTAAAACTTTGCATTATTAAATTATTAAATAGTATTTAAGAAACAAATATCTATATTAACTAATTAAAAAGCGAACTTTTTCGTGGATTAAAGTAAAGTTTTTATTCAAAATATTTTAGTCAACGGAAAAAATAGTTTTATACTTTCAGTGAACTGTGTAAACTATAATTATATAGTACTTAATATATAACTAATATACATATAAATAATAGTCATATTAGGTACATATATTAAATGTATTCATTTTTTAAACGAATTAACTAAACTAAATTAACGAATTAATCAATAAAAGAATTTACTAAATGTAGAATCAAAACATTTTGTATAAAAGAAATATCAGTAATATGAACATCATTTACTATTATTTTCAAGTTCATTGTTGAAAGTCGATACCTATGTCTCGTTTGCACAAAAAAGCTAGGTCAACCTACATTATACTTATTATTTTTGTAAGTGTGTTTCAAAGTTAATCAATACAAATTGAGTGGAGTATACATCACGAAATAATAAACAAATTTAAATAAAACACATTTGTTCTATTATTGTGATGGTATTAATTATATATTCTACACTTTTTGAGATTCTGAAAAATAAATTTAAATTAAATTGTTTTGTTAATAAAATTTCTATGATGTCTAATAATGTAGATTTACTCTACTATAGATACATTTTAATTTATTGAAGCCACAAATGGTCACGAGCTGCGGACAACATAATAAAATAATTATATTATTCACAACTTACACTTCGAGAAGAAAATCTATACAAATCACAAATTTATTGAAAATAATTGATATTCAAAAGAAATTAAAAATTAAAATATAGAAATTAAATAGTACGATGCAATTCCTTCAACCAAGTTTGACAATTAAATTTTCGTAGTATTACGCCAAAATTTGTACCCAAAAAAAATATTTTTTTTTGTAATAAAACTTTTCATGTGACTAACATAAATTATAATGTCGTAAAAAATTATGAACAAAGAAATAATATACTTTTTATAATTTATTCAAAAAAGCCATGTTTTTGTATCGATTGTTATTAATTATTACTTAGTAATTACATAATAATATAATACCTACCTACCTACCTAGCCTATCTACAATTTATTGGAAATCACTAAAATATCAGAAAGCCATTAAACGGTTTAATTAAATAATATGCATTAAATGTATAAAAAAAATAATACATTCAAGCTAAACTTTAGTGCTTACAAGTGCGTGTCAGCAGTCAATATTATTCGAAAACCTATATTGTCACATAAGCTGATATACCTAACAGTGAAATGCACTGTCTAGCACCGCGTGCCATCGTGTATAATTTGTGTATCTACATATTATGATATATTATATTTATATTATTTTTAAATCTTGAAAGACAATAAATTATATAAAATTTAAATTATTTAATCATGTTATTTAATATAAATACAACTCGCTATTTAAAAATAAATATTTGACCACCTAGTGTCCTAGTTTATTAGTTATTGAATAAAAAATAATCAATAATCGTATACAAAATCAAGAGTCAAAATATGCACAGTCGTTCGTAATATTATAGACACTAAACCATATTACAACGTAAATTACCTTTACTATAGTTAATATTATAATAGAGTTAATATATAATAAATTGTACTGTTTAGTGTTAATATTTAGTACCTATACTATAGTTTAGTAAAAACAAAGTAAAATAAACTGCGAAATCATAAAATATTAAGATACCTACCTGCTAAAGAAATGTTTTCCTTTTGTGGAAAAAGAGAAAGGAGCACTAATCGATCTCATCTCTATAAAAGAGATCGACTTGTATTTACAAAATGTGAAGTGATTTACAATAAAATTAATTTCGTTTTCAAATAAAAACTGGGTTTGAATATTTTTTCTAAACGTTTTATTTATGTATTTAGCTAATATTATTATATAATACTCTCAAAATAATAAACAACATATTTGTACGATAGTACATATTATACAAAATACAATATACATATACAATAATTGTAATTTTTGAGTAGCTAGTAGGTATAAACTATAAACATAAAATGTAATCTGTTGTTTTGTAGATAAATAAATAAAAATATTATAGTAATTGTTATTTATTATTATTTGTAAATTAAAGGCTATAATATATAAGCTATATTTTTATAAATAACTAGCCGAACTATGAAGCATCCATGGACTATGGTAAGATTCAACTGATAAAATCGATATACCTAATAGAAACAGAATGATTAATATTTAATTCTCACAACATTTTATTTTAATATAAACAATACTAATACAACACCAATATATTTAAAGTAAATGTCTATTGCTAGGTATACAAATTCTAAATTATTATACAAATTACAATTGGATTAACAATAAATGAGAAGAAAACAAAATGCAAGATAGTCTCAATACACAACTGAGGCACAATACATATTTAGTTGTAGATAGGTAATTATAGTTTTGAAATAGTGACAAATTTCAAATATTTGGGGCTTAACATTAATTAGTATGCCAACAACCACAAATAAATAAAACTAAGATTGGTAGCAGCTAATAGATGTTATTTTGGGCTAATATCCTTATTAAGTCAAAGAATCTCTCGAGGAAGACAAACATAACACTATAATATTATATGATTGTGGTGCATAGGCTACTAGATAAATGAAAATAAGCTATTACATTATAGAACGAAATATCCTTAGAATATATTTGGACCAAAGAGAAACATCTAAGGAGAATACAAGATAGAGACAACTCGAGGAATAGAAGAACGGTATAGGTACGGAGAAACACAAATATAGTTGAAGTCCTCCGGAGTAAGACTAAGCTAAGCCGGTCATGTATTGAGATCAAAAAGTCCATATGTTTGGCCACAAGATGGAAACTGAACACAAAACGGCTGTTTGGATTAGAAAATGGAGACGCACTATTGAATGAGAGGGAGAGACGATCTAGACGGCCTAGTAAAAAGCCAAGTAGAAGGAGATAATTTATCAATTCTAATAAATTATTTCGTACATAAACGCTGTATAATCATACAAAAAAACTTTGTTTTATTTGTTAACAATTAGACCTATTTATTACGGTTTTTGTTAAAAATAACATAAACACTAAATAAGGGAAACTATGATTCAATTAATTAATATATTATATAATATGTACTTACATTTTATTTACTAATTTATATTTTTCTTAACAATATTATTCATTGAAACTAGTGTAGATAAACGTTGGGTAATTTGTATAGTTCATTGAAGTATTGAACTTCAACAAGTATCATTGTACAACGAAAGTAATAGTTTTTAATAATAGTTTGATAATATCCAATAAAATTAAAATAAATACCCATATTTTACTTACGTTTTTATTATTACAATATAAATATACGTAAATACACATTACAATTAATTAAATAATCGAAAAATAAATTAAATATTAGAAAAGTAAATCATTTTGTGAAAATGAGCGACTATATTAACAAATAAAATATTATGTCGTCCTCGAAAAAATCAGTATCCAACCAAAATAGCGTCAAAAGTACAGCTTTTTACGATTTCCCGTGTATCATTAAATATTTAAAAAAATATGACTATAGTGCCAATACGGCAATATACATATTTTTATTTAGATAAGTCTAAAAAAACTTATTTTCTATTCTATGTGAATCTTTAATACAAACAATAACCTAATAAAATAAACATAATATTGTATTCTGTAAATTGTCCAAGTACAACTCTGATACCTACGTACCTATATCCAAACATAGGCACCAACTATACAAAATTGGTTTTGTTGGGGGGGGGGGGGGGAGTGACTGTAGTACTTATATTTTTTCTTTATTAATCTGTCCGAATATCTCTTTCAATATTGAAAAAAGGCAAATTTGAGAACATTCGTGCAGTATAGGTACTCGTGTACTCATTCTTGGACAATTTTTCACCTCATTGAAAAGAAAAATGTTCGTGACTTATTATAGTATTATTTAATATATATATTAAATATATAATTATAAACCTAGTTGTGTCTATATAATAAAATAAAAAAAACTACCTAAACATAATTCAAAGCATAAATTGTACAACATTTTAATTTATATTATCTAAAGTATATTCGAGTAGTTTGATAAGATAAGAAACATCATACAATGTACCTTTTAGTATAGTTGTACAAATAGTAAAAATAAAGTTTTTAAAATAAGGTAGGTTAAAAAGACTACAATTGCTAAATTCTTGATTTCATAATCAAATACGCTATTAAACCCAAAACCTATCAGATTAATTCTATTTTAATAAATATTATCGATAATAGAAACACTTAAAAACTTAATATTTAATACTTCATAAAATATTACGCTTGAGTTAAAGGTAAATTATATCTTTTATGAAATAAAAAATTATATAGATCAATAAACTTAGAATAAAAAACAATTTAAATACTTAATTTAACGAAAATTCACTAGATCAAAAATGACTATTAAATATAACATTTTACAATCAATTAAAAACTGTAAATATTAATTTAGAATAAATTATTAAGAATACATTAAAAATTACACTTTGAACTTAAATTGTATAGGCAGTAGGCACATTTTATAATGTAGATTATATCGATCTCTAAATGTTTTTGATTCTTAATGATTCTTAATTAAGTTCGACTAAATCTATAGCTTCTTATATTATCATCATTGGCTTAATATACTACCTCGGATAATGTATACACATTTTCAGACGATTATTAAATAATTCATAAATTTTAAAAACCTTATTGTGTAGTTTTTATTGTATTAATGGAATTAATGTTTGTTTAAAGTTTTTTAACATCAGACAAGCATCATCTCTATCAGAACCGCTCTGGATCAATAAATATTGGGTATTCATTATCAACGAGCTATTAAAATAACATGTATTTCATGTAAGACACTATACGAATATTTAAAAGATATCACCCTATAAATTTGCAGCTAAGTTAAGCCGCGACCCTGTACCTATGTATATAATATATATGTGTATATAATTGCTGACTACCTGCACGAGATACACTAAAGAATTAATAAACCTTTAGAGACGTAATCGTATAAATATCCTATTGACTTAATCCAAACATTATAAAATAATAAATTAATGCACAATTATATTTTAACATCCTCTTTTATTTTAAATTGTATCTGTATGTAGGTATTTGTTTATCGTGATTCCGTGACTACAAAAACTGTTTATTCAGATTTATATAAATATATAAAATTTAATAAACGGATCATAAATACTGTGTATAATGTATAAAGTATAATAGTAATATGTGGGTAAATGTTAGTTGTTTTTTATTGTAATTACTGCAGTTATTATAGTATGAGGATTATTAATGGTAAAATGAAGAACACTTGTCACCACCGAATATGTCGTACAGATAATTTCTTCATATCCATAATAAAAAGAGAAAACGAAAGTAGGTAAGTAGGTAGGTATATCAGAGACATCAGCGTGTGTAAAGAATACTTGAAAAAGTAACTTTTTGGAAATCTGTTTTAGTGTTGAAACGAGATACTACAATTTTAATCCCGTTTGTATTTGAATTTATATTTGCAAACAAAAGTAAATAAATATTATACTATAGCGGTACATAACTACAAAATAAATAATTCATTATTTCATATATTTCAATATTTGCGTAATTTATAAACCAATAAAAATGTTGCATTTGAATTTGATGGTCAACAAAAATCCGTTATACCTGTTTAAATTTTTTTATACAATATTATCTACTTTATAATCTTTTAGTAAGTAAAAAAAATATAAATAAAAGTATGTGTAGTTCAGTTAAACGGTGATATACGATATACCATAGGTAGGTACCTATGTTATGTATTTTACCTGCTTATTTAAATTAAAAACCACCTACTGAATATTATTATGTTTACTCGGAGAAAACGCATAAAACGATTGGTATTGTGCACTTGTATTGCATATACTAGCTCTACCTATACACTATTAACCGACGCGCACGTGTTGTGCCTTTTTATTATTTATTTATTTTTAATTTCTCGCATTATAAATTTACTAGTCAGCGTTGTATGCTGACTGTAAATCTATTGGCGGTCAATACGAGCTTACGCTACATCGCGGAGAGAAGAAAAACTACATAAACTATTAGTTATATTAATTATATTATATATCAGAGTATTATTATCGTACTGTTAATCAAAATATAAGACTCACGGTATATGTAATTTGGGCCCAAATTGTGAGTGGATAAGATTGAATAAAAAAATTTTAAAAAAAAAAAACTTAAAAAAAATTAAAATTAAAAAAGATTATCACAGACGGACGGACGACTAAATACACACGCGCACACGTGTGTTCCACGCAGCGGCGTACGAACGTAGTGGTAGGATTCGCGTCAGTAAAGACGAGAGGTTACAATATATGTATTATTATTATTATTATTATTGAAATAAACGACGGCGACAGCAGCGGCAGCGACGATATTATTACCAAGTGGTCGGCATAAACTGCACTGGGACACACACGCGCGCACTACAGCGACGGTCGTCCTGCACTCCTGCTACAGGTGCGTGGCGCGAACACTGGGAATAATAAATTTTCTCAAGAGTCGTTATTATAATATTTAAATATTATATTATTATTATCGTCGGACGGCCGAGAGAAGGCGGCGGCGGTAGCGCGGCAAAAACGAATGGTAAAAAAAATATTTAAAAAACACCTCGTCTAAATAATAATAATAATATTATGTATGGTAGCAATATTAAATTATTATTATTATTAGTAGTAGTAGTAGTATTGTGTGTCTATAATTTGTACGCATAAATACAATGCGGAGTACACGTAAAACGACGACTGTTATTGTTTAGGCAATAAATGTATTTTATTAATAATTATTGTGTGCGAAACAATAACGGAGCGCGCGAACCGCGGCAGACACCACACGTGAAACCGTGGCGGGCGAACTGCCTCGGGCGCGCGCGCTCTCGTCGAACGAACACGAAAAATATGAAAAATTAAAATATAACCGTCGCGCGCGTGTCTTCGGTTGCGGCTTCGCCGTCCTCGACTCTCGGAATCGGCGGCGGCGGCGGTGCTCGAAGCGTTACGTTTTCCGCACGCCGCGACCCAGAGACCTTGTTTTCAATTTGTTTCCCGGTCGAATCGCTCGCTGCCGGTGACCGACTGTTATTATTTTTCATTATTCTTTCCAATTTCCTGTACACGTATTTTCGTGTTCTGCGTGGCCCGAGCCCGCGCACGGTAGGTATGCAATCTGATCATCAGACATTTATACGCCTATATGTAGGATAATGATTTTTTTTTTCACTCTATAATAATATTATAGATCGCGTATACAGTTATTTTAATATATGGTTAGTGGTTAGTGTAGGTACCTGCCTATATGGTGTATAATACGTAGGTGGGTGGTACCGAAAATAATCGTGTTCACGCGTTGTATTACGATACGAGACACCACGAAAGTCAAGGCATATTTTATTTTTTCAGGGACGCAACTGCTCAAATACAACCATATAATAATATAAAATAACTTTGTATTATTTAAATTATCATTATTGCATAACATATTATTCGAATGAATACTCGCGCGGCGCCACCGACGATTAACGGTTACGACGATATACATATTAAATGGAATAAAAAAATACGCAATGTCTGTTCTTTGCCGCTATACGACCACACGCAACGGGCGTTTTTAATTTTTGAGGATTACATAGAGCCATTGGCCACATGTTATGCACTATATGTAGGACGTAGGTATTATAATTTATTATAACACCGATCGATTTCTGCCACACGTCGTTTCGTGCGTATCGTATGCGTTTCGTATCGCATCAATAAGATAATAAATTATAATATTAAACAACGTTCTCACGCGGACGGTGAAACTGCGATCGCACGGGAAAAAAATGCTGCCGGTATACAACAAACACGGCAGATTGCTGTCACGTGACTGTTAGGAAGGGACGGGTAGTGTGGCGGCGGAAGAGACAACGATAAGGTCAGGGTGTCCTGTAAGTACGGACACGACACGTCATAATGTGATATTTTGCCATACGATTTTTCGACGTGAAGTATGATATAAAATATTTTTTATATTATAATATTATTATCATCCATACGTATGCATCGTATTATTATTGTGTGTACACTGTACATTGATCATTACTATAACGACACTGTCCGGGACGCCCACCGCGTTGTACCCGTGTTTACATATTATATTTAATATTCTTGTATATACATATTTTCCGTGTATGAGTAATGAGTGACAGTTTTTACGTTGCGGTTTTCGTCCGAAATCCGAATTAATATCTATATACATACCTACGTATTTAGTCTAAAACAATTACTACGTAAATGGTTTATTTTTTATCCCGTTGTTTCGCGGTGACTCCTATTTACGATTCCGCGAACTGCGAAGCCGTTTGCATGTATTTTGCTAATAAAACTGTTATTTTTTCAAAAAAATTTACAGAATTTCATAATAATATGTCATACGGTTTATAATTTACTATTTCTTTTTCCTAATTTTCATTATAACAACATAATATGCAAATGATACCCCGATGTACCTATTATAGTAAGTAATAACAAATATTATTGACTGTAAATACTCATTAGTAATTTGGTATATTAATTATTAAATTATAATCAATAGTGATAGGTACTTATAATAAATTACCACTAGGTATTAATATTTATTTAATTCCTAATTATTATTTTAATCTCTGGATGTGCCAAAAGGCTGAAAATTAAAAGTAGGTACTTACATAGTTACATACATTTTTTAAATAAATTATTTACTCTTGAACTTCAAGTGTTGTGTTGTTTAGACCAAATAATTAGTAAACTTATCTTCAGATTTGCACTTCGTTGTGACTTCTGCAATGTCAAAGCTTTAAAATATTTATCAATTTCATAACGCAATATTACAGTTATATAATACCTATGTTTTATGTATTTAAATGAAATAATACCGTATAAATATAAGTAGGTACTTATAATGTTATTATGAATTGAATTACGTATAATCGATGGTGATTGCGCGTGAAAAATATATTAACTGTCACTTAGTCATACAATTATGCGGAATTAGTTGTACATAGGATATATAGGTATACCATATACGAGTACACGCCAAAAGACAGAAAAAACTCTAAACTACCTATCAAAGATAAATCTTACTATAATAACGTGTTATTTCAACATGTGTTTAAAAACAAGCCCATGAAGAGTACCTATATATTATTATATTAAACCTACGAACACCCAAACTACTAATTCCGATCTGCCATAGAAATAATATTTATGCTGAATTGTAACAGTATCTATGTGGTGCTGGGAAGGATCGTTTTCCGCGCACACCATAAAATACTATTGCCTTCAATGGCTAATGAGATATCATTATCTATTCGTTGTTGTTGTTTCTTTTATCTAAATTAACTAATTACTTCTATTTTATATTTCTATATTTTATCAAAATGTTATATTTATATTTCTTATTGTAATGTTGTTGCTATAGTATTAACTAATTTCAATACTGTTAATGTTGGATTAAACCATACGAGAAATTATTATTATCTATTTAATATTTACGATTGAAATTACTGACTATCGTTCAAACAATTTTGAATTAAATCAATGGCGGCTATCAGGGGGAAAATTTTTTATTTATTTTTTATATGGACATACCTACTTTTATTTATAATTATTAATTTATTATAAATTTATAAATGTATTTTTATTGTAATACCTACCTGCCTACAATAGTACAATAAAATAATTATTTAACCATTATAAATGATTTGAGATTTTTACTTATAGGTAATAATCTCTTACAGGCTTTACATACCTACTTATCGGACATTTAATTTATTTACATTTTATTATTTCTGATTTCTATACTTTCTAAGTTACCTATATTAATTGCTATTTCTTATTGAAATTCAGCTTTTTTTTCTTTTGTTGAGTTTATTTTACCCATTTAGTTATACCTAAGTACCTATAACATGCAATAATTGTAGACAGCTGCAGGTATACAATTCATTTTAACTTGAATGTTAGTGATGTTACTGTGGTTACTGTAGGTACTCAATGTAACCTATATGTATAATATACATTATAGTATATTATTATTATACCAGGTGGCAGGTATAATAAGCCTATCCCTCATATACATACTGAATGATTTTTAAAGTACGGCCAATACCTTAATGCTTAAATTATACTTTTTATAACATAGATCCGGTAAAGCTCGATTGAGCATATTCTTTTTTAGCAACACGATTTTGAGCATAGAATATTTTATGCGATGTTGCCACATTCACGTGGCCGAAATTTTGTAATTTATTATTTTCACGTACTATTACACCAGGCGCGAGCCGTGAGCTGAGCCCAGCTTTATCGACTATGTCATCGATTAATAAATTAGTTCCGGAGCAATAAAGTTCCGACGCGACGTTTTAAACATTTAAAATTGGGGGGAAATATAAGATAATAAATTAAGATACAATTCTAAAATTATTATAGAAATAATATCAGTGTTCGATCACCCATACTCTGTAGTATTCTTGACTTATAAACCATGCAGTTTTTAATTCGTACCATATTTATTTTTGATTTTATTATTTTCATAGCTATTATTATTATTATTATTATTATTATTATTATTATTATTATTATTATTATTATTATTATTATTATTATTATTATTAATTATTATCATTATCATGTTATTTTTTTGATATGTTATATTTTGAATTATTATAATTATTTAAATAAATATTTTTGTAAAGTATAGTTTAAAATGGAAAATGGCAACGTTGCGGAGTTTTTATGCTCAATCGTGTAGGTTTTCTTTTGTATTCCGATTTCCTTTGATACGCCGACAATTTGGCTCAATCGTGTCGCAATAAAAGTGTTTTATGATCAATCGTGTCTCAACCCATAAATCCCACCAAAATTGAACAAACTGCAGTGCTAGCCGCTAGGACGAGTACCTTTATAAGTATAGGTACTTAACACATTAATACCATATATTGATTAAATACTCGTTCCGTTGGAATTTTGTCACACTGCGCGTACATCATCAATATTACGCTAATATACCTAAATAATAAACGAGATTACTCACGCGATGATGAGTAAAACAGTTTGTTTTGATCGAAAATCGCAAAAAAATCAGACAGCGCGGCGCGGCAAACGCGGAGAAAAATTATCACTAACGTAAAATATTCGGGTGCAAGGCACCGCCTGATGGGCCTCGCAAGTATTTATGGGGGGGCCTCAAATTTTCCATAACCATACGTTATATTATAAAACAATTATAAAATCAAATAAAAGGATTCAATCATTTTGAATTTTGTATTTTCGTGTATATATGTAGGTCCTATTTCATTGGTTAACCTATGTATTTATTTCTATAAATAGGCATATTGTTTATTAACAGTCCGGTAACTGTGTTAATAAAAAGTTTTGATAATATAAAGATTACAAGTGCGTTTTTATATTTAGAT
>NC_042495.1:66546126-66552586 GCF_005508785.2 Acyrthosiphon pisum
ATTTTAGTTATTTTGTTGTGATAGTATAATATTATTTGTGAGTACTTGAAACTTCTAAAGTATACTATTATATATCTATGATAGTACCACGGTTTATTGTTGATGTATAACGCGTTACCTAATGGATATTGTGACATGATTAATTTGGAATTTATTATTGATACCAATTATAGGTCAATTTTTTTTTAATACCTACTATAGATAAGTATACCTATAATAGGTCTAATACCTAGACTGACAGTCTCCGCTCAGAATCGTTTTTCTTATACAGTGATATTACATCATTGAATTCAAATTTAAAACTATCCATTATACAGTGATTCACTTGTAACCTACTGTACAGCAGAGCGACATCCACTTACCCAACTTTTTAACATTTATTTACAAAATATAATTTTTATAATTTACTTAAAAATACAACAACACAGTGTTTTTAACCACACCTCTTTTGAGAGAGACCTTAGTCTGTAGGTATGAAGTGGGTAGGCATTTGTATTGTAAAAAAACCGGAGACGTTTGGGAATTTACCTGAACGTAAAAACTTTTTTTAGACATAGCTGTTTGGAAATTGACCTTTTTGTAAAACGGGATCCGTAGGGGAAAAACGGGCTACGTCCCAATAATCGTTTACCTGTGTCTGAAGCGCAAACAACGGACTCCGATTTATTAATAGGTAACAAAAGGTCAGGACCATAGGTACACCTATGTATAATAAGTAATATCTAATCATGATAATTAATTATAATACACTTAAGTGTATACCTCTTAAGTGTACACCTGGCGACATGGCCAAAAACTACAAGTTAAGTTGCGGATTAAAATAATAATAGTGTATATTGCTTGCTATTGGTTACGGGCACCTTTGTTGATTTGTATTATTATTTTTGTCAATATATTATATATATCTTCTAACTATATAAATGTGAAATGAAAATCTTTGTACAGGGTCAACTCTGGAACTACTTATCAGGTCTTCTTGATTTTTTTTAAACAAAAGAGTATATCACGGAGAAGGTTATTATGAAACAAAATTTTAGGTAAATTCATCGGAAAAGTAGGAAATCAGGTTGTAAAAAATACGACAGTGACGCTACAGGTTAGGTTAGGATTTTGTATTAATTGATTATATTAATCCACCATAGGTAGAATACGACAAACTTGATATAACTTTGGTACTTTAGAGTTAAATCATACACTTACGTACAAACTAGGGGTCCGCGATCTACCGCAGGTATAGATTTCCTACCTGATAATATACTACTGCGAATCATATATTAAATAACGAATTGAACAAAGTTGGAGTCATATCAGACAGTTATCACAGGCCAGATCCACCCCTGAATATATGAATAGGTATACTCTGTTCACCGATAAAACACACGGGTGGTGTTGGTTGCGATTGGGGTTCTTGGAGGAGGAAACGGACCTAGGCGATCTCTCGGTCATCAGTCAACATGCGCAAAACCATGACAAAATAGATATCTATTACACAGAGAATGCGCAAAACCTGTGGGTTCTCTCGTTAAACAGAGGTATAGACAAATGGGCTTGCAACACGTCGACTTGTCAGCACCTATTGCCACTTGGCCATACAGATATCAAGTTATCATAGCTGTACGCCTATAGCAGACACTTAGATCATATACAGTGGATGGAGCCTCAGCTCAATATTTTGATGTACATGTGTAATATTAGAGTCGAGTCGCATTATGGGCCGCTAATTCACCTGCACTAGCTGACCTGCGCCTAGTTGCGACCAATTATGAGCGCATACGCAGTAAAGCTAGCGCAGGCGTAGTAGAGACTAGAGGCTCGGTGACTCGTCGATAACACGTACATCGTCGATGTTATATGTAACCTGTAGGCCATGCAGGTCATAGACCTATAAGCTAATGGACAGCGCATTCCACTCCGCCTTGCCATCAATGCACGGGAATCATATAAGAGAAAGAAAGAAGAAATAACGAAGAGAGAAATAGAGAAAGAACATAAAGGGTGAAATAATGGACGTATGAAACTAGTACTGTATTTCCCCCACTTTATTTTTACTCTTTTCTCTTTTACTCTGCTCGGCGAGAGACTACGCCGCGCACCGACGAAAACTGGTTCCCCCACGCAACACCCTGCCATAGGGAAACCGGTTTCGGTAGCCTGGGGACGCGGAGGGATGCGCAGAATATCACCGTGTTCTCTCGCTGAACAGAGTATACATCGTACCCTTGACCTCTCTCTCTAAGCTATATGATCTAAGATCAACAGTTTGATAAGAGCTCCCTAGCAGCCAGTGCCATCAACTACAAAAAACTGACTAAATGCCTACTACACAGACCTAACCTAACTTTGACCACGATTTTATAATTTATATATCGTACTCATATTTAGCTGTACAGTCTGTAATTTACTTTTTACTCAGTGCCTACTCAGTGGTCGTCTGTCGTTAAATTTTCGCATTTGCGGTATAGTAACTATCGGTCGCTACTTACTTACTCTATACTTCCCAACGGGCCTTCTTCGACGTGGAATTGTGGAACTGAAATTTATCAATATGGACAAGCATGGACCCATCATCATGGTTATTGTAATCGGGATGTTCTACTTAATAACACTTGTGGTATATATAGTCTGGAAAATAATGAATATAAAAATGTCGCGGGATATGGTGAGTGGACAATGTGGAAAATGCGCACCTGACGATGACAGTAGTGTATAACAAATATGCATTCTCTGTAATCAATATTGAATAATAATATTATGTATTTATCCGATATGAATAATAATTATTCACGTTCGTATGAAAACCTCTACATTTTGTATTATAAATTATTGGTAGTTAGTGTCTTACCTTATTATTATATTATAATATATTATGTATGTAGCACAATATTATATTCAATAAAAACAATTATGTAAATCAAAATAATGTTATTTACTCATTTATTTTAACCACAGAAAGGCTTTCTAGTTTTCTTACAAAAGTGTACAATACTTGAGAGGTATTTAATGGAACAACAATATCTTATGGTTACCTATTTACCTATTTGTGTTCAATATTGAAAAGCAGTGAAGTCACTCTGCATCTGTATTCTGTATCGACTATAGACTATTGAGTATACACTGTACGATTTAGGATTACCTATCTTAAATCATTATTAACGGATATATCATATTATGTGTAATAAGTAATATTAACTGTAAGAAAAAAGACATACAAAGTAGGTATATTTTTTACAGATTGCCGACAGTACAACAAGATTATGAGGTTTATTAAGGTTAGGTATTTGTATTCTCTATATTTCTCTATATACCTATTAAATGAGCACAGTGGAAAGTTTGATGTAAATTATTGTATTTATTTTAAATTAGATAATACACATAATTATTCTTATTATAAACCATTTTAATAGTTAGCAAAAAACAAATTGCTCTTGACTCGCTCAAAAGCATTACTTTTTTTAAGTATTGATAAAAATAAGGTACAAGTAAATTGTACTTTAAAACCGTTTTTGGATATTTTTTGTAATTTCAAAGAAAAAAATCAAGAAAATTATTTTTTACACATCTAACATCTGATTTACAAGACTCGCTTGAATTATTTAATGCTAAAAAATGTACTTCTTATGCAATTTTTGCACATTATTTGTAAGAATATACTCATACTTGCTCACACACCACATATTATATTATTATTTATTATCAGTGTTCGTACGTTCATGCCCTAACAAAAGCCTAAATAAGCATGCACTAAAAATATACGGATTTAAAAAAAAATCATGAGTAGTTTTTGGAATAACAAGAAATATCCATTCATATTTTGAAAAGAATCATACCTAACTGAACATACTTTCCAAATTCGACACGGGTCTGACACGTCAAGAATTGGCAGTATAAGTGCTAGGGGCCCTCAGGGCGGCATTTTATCACCCGTTCACTGTAATATATTCGCCGCAGATCAACCAATCACACTAAATACATCAGTAGCAGACTATGCCGACGACAAGGTAATCTCCTCTATGAATGTTAATCCACTAATAGCCTCTGCAAACCTCCAAACTCACCTAGACCTTATGGAGAACTAGTATACCAAATGAAGCTTTAAGATAAATCATAGCAAGTCTACGCACACCACCTTTACACTTAAACTAGCTCCTTCCCCTGAGGTAACTCTACACAGTGCTCCAATCCCATCCTCTCCTACATTTAAATACCTTGGGCTTACACTAGATAAAATCTTAACATGGGCCCCCCATATTAGAGAAAAAAGACTATAGCTAAACAACCGTTTTCGTATCCTCAAACCTCTAATCTCTAATAAACATACCTCCGTAATATCAAACTACTCATCTACATTCTACAAAACATGACTAAAACCAATCTGGACTTATGACATCAAACTATGGGAAAGTGCAAAAAAGACAAATTTAAATAAAATTCAATCATTCCAAAACATTGCACTAAGAAAATTAATCAATGCTCTCCCTTGCATATCTAATCATACTCTCCACACAGACCTGAAATTAAAAACAATCCATGAAGAAGCCAAACACTTTTATATCCTCCCACTCAAACCCCTTTAATTAAAGACCTTTCCTCCCTCACAATTCCAGGCAGGGATAAAAAAAAAAAATTTAAAAAAAACATGTCTAAATAAACTCATTTTATAACTTTTAAAAATTAAAGCGCCATCATTGGGTGGCTTCTTTCCTCACTTCTTTTTATTGTAATCTCATGTTATCTGCTTTTTATCATATATACTTATTATGTCATTCTAAATAGATTGTATATTTAGACTTAAAATTAAAAAAAAAAAAAATAATTTTGAAAATTTATGATTTATTTGTTTAAAATTAATTCCAAAAAATACATTTTAAAAATATCTATCAATAATCTAATAAAATAAATATCCAATCAGTCGTTCATTTTAAAACTGAAAATCTTAAAAGGAATTTAAAATTCTCAATACAAAAATATAAATTATCGCATTTTTCATTAAATTTTGGCCAAAATTACACTTAATAATATGCCTTATAAAATAGAAAAACACATAAATAAACTAAATACACTGGTGCGAATAATATTAAAACAAGGTTATATTGAGGGTAATTGTACTAACGATCTATTTAAAAAACTTAGGATATTAAATATAAAACAGTTATATAATAAACTATCAACAACTAAAATCTACATGATGAAAAACCAATTGGTACGACACAATAGAAATAATAATAGCACTTTTTTTTAACTCAGTTAAGTTAAATATTTTTTGTTCAATTAAATCCAGAGTTATGTTAATAAACTTTTTAATACATCAATTAAGTTTAAAGTCAAGTTAATAAATTTTGTTAACTTAATTTAACTTCAACTATTAAGTTAATTAAAAAAAAATATATTGGAAAGATATTAAAATAAATGAAAATGACTTGAATTTAGTGATTTAGCCTATACTTATGATAATAGATGAATAATAATATAGTATTGTGTATAGTATTTAAAACCTGTTATATGGTTGTATCTCCTGTATAATTTTACTATTTGACATTTACAATTCGAAAATAAATAATTAAACTAATAGTGAAAACACTGAAAACTTATTACTGACAAACTGCAGCAGTATAAGCGACTGAGAAAACTAGTCAGGAACTGAGGAATGAAAACTATGAACTAAGAATGTATAAATGTATATTACATCACTATAGGTAGGTAGGTATTTTTGTAATACAATTATAACATAAATGTTAAATATAATAAATAAATAGATAGAAATATTCCCAATTCATGATAATCGACAATCGTACAAATTATAAAATATTAAATAATAAGAAATAACTAATGTGACCTAATGGCTAATAATAATGATAATAAGCCTGCTCTTATTAAACGGGACTTCATGGGCTTGTATAGCTATTGATAAATCTTATAATATAGGGGTCATAGGGGCGACAATGATCTAAATTTCACATTGTATTATACTATTATTATTTATTATTTTATTTTTTCATAAATACTTAATTCATATAACATATTACTATATTAGCCCAAATCTATAAAAATAAATACGAAAAGAAATCTTTTTTTCTAATAATATTTTATAATATTAAACGAATTAAATTAATTATATCGACAAACCGTAAATATACTAAAATGTTTTATGGATAACTCGAAAATTCAAAATTAACTTAATTAGGAATTTTAAAAATAATACAAGTTGATTTTAAGTTAACATATAACCTAATGAGTTAAGTTAATTAAAACAGTGAACTCAGTGGCGTAGCCAGGATTTTTTTTCGGGAGGTGCTGATCAACTTTTACACTTTTACACATTAAATACGTACTAGCACAAATAGATAGCTGAAAAGTGTTAATACATATTGTACATTTTTAAATATTTTAAATACAATTTAAGACTTTTTAAGCTACTATCATAGACCATTAAAATAATTTTTAACATTTCGGGGGGGGGGGG
>NC_042495.1:66552636-66553973 GCF_005508785.2 Acyrthosiphon pisum
TCGACTTGGGTATAATGACAATGGCCTATAATTTTAAGTGTCACATGCTGTGTCGTCTAATCAATGCGTATCTATCACATCATTATGTCTGTATCAAAATATAACTTGTTGAATTTATTAAATTTCCATTTTTTGAAATTAAGTTAGTTTCGCTGTTGTACGTTTGGTTGTGAAATTCATCTTTATTTACAACTACCAATCAAAATACAAAGAATATGTTATACATGTGTTTGAATGTTCATCCCCCTCAGCCCCCCCCCTGGATACGCCACTGAGTGAACTAGTAAGTTAAGTTAATAAGTTAAAATTAACTTAACTTTTAACTTGTTAACTCGTTAATGCCCAGCCTTGGGTAATCTAATATAATTTAAACCTAACATGATTATGATAAAAATGTTTTATATATACAGGGGAATAAAACTCTTTGATGAATTACCAAATAAAATCAAAATAATAAATAATAATCATAAATTTAAGCTAGAAATTAAAAAATAGTATGCACATCTATTTCATTAGTAGTTCTATGTCTAAATGTTTTTAGTCAGTTACATAGTTTTCATGTCTAAATTGTTGTTCTATTAAAGTAATTTTTATCAAATAAAAAAAAAAATTTTTTTATGTAATTATCATCTTGTTATTAACTTCTATTTATTAATATTATTTAAGACTCCCTAATCTCGCCACAAGCATTGCTTACAGAGATTAGGTATCAACATTGTACAAATATACTATTTAAGTTATTAAATTGTAATATTATATTAAAGTATGTTTGTTTGTTTGAAATAAAAATATTACGACTACTACTATTAAATAAATACGCCAAATAGGCAAAATACCTCTAAATATTTAAAAGTTTGCAAAATAAAACTTTCCATACTTAACCATGGTACCGAGCATGGTACCTTGAAATAGATGTCTATGTCATCTAGCATTAAATACGAATTAGCAAACTTAATATGCAAATGCATAAACTTACAAGCCCCGTTTATTATTATTACACATTATAAAAAAATAACAAATTAAAACTACGGTAGTAATAATAGGTGGTTAGGTCTGATTCTCAAAATATTTTTTAATAATCACCTGATATCTACCTACTAAATATTTCTTAAAAATCTAGATTAATTAAGATAATAATTAATTAAGATAAAAAAAATTAAGGACTCGTCACCATTTTTAATGTATATAAAATATATTATAAAATTGGAAAAGTTACTGTTTTATTTGTATATCTGATTTAATTATTGGTTATTATTAGAGCGCGGATTCCTATGCAATTGCATATTTTTTTCCTTTTAATATTTTTGGATTTTTGTCAGTTATCCCTACGAATCATC
>NC_042495.1:66554218-66570596 GCF_005508785.2 Acyrthosiphon pisum
CGATACTTTTAAGTGCATAAAAATCCGCTGCTCTAGTTATTATTTATAATATTTAATTCTTTATTTTTAAATGTTTTATTTGAATAATTTCAGATTTGACTCAATCCAAGATTTGATTTTATAAAAATATTTTTTCCTCTATGGTTACAAAACTTCTAAATGTGAAGAACATATTTATTATACTATTATTAGTTATTACTAATATAATATAGTGTATAAAAAAAGACAAATATTATAGTAACATTATGTTTCGATTAATACTCACAACTCAGTGACATCTTATTATCAAATTATCAAATTAATGTTGTATAAAATGTATAAATATGATATAATTTAAATGACCTGCTTAAGGTAGGTATCAAATAATAAATTAGTAATAAAATTATTATTAAACAAACTTATTTATATTTTTACTTAGGAAAATAGATACTTTGAGTACATATTTTAAAATTAAACTTGAGCATTATAAAATATAAACTATAATAATATTTGATGTATACATTTCAATATTACAATTTTGTATGGTTGTTAGTATTAATGTTGAGTTAAAAAAATTGTTTTTAAAAGTTGGATATAGGTACTTATGACGGTTATATAAGTCTTATTATTATTATGATGATGCAAATTAGTAATATTCTGTTGTCGAACGCAGTTAACAGTCTAAAAAGTTGGCAGCCATCAGTAGTTCCAAAGCGATTTGTGGCTTGATAGTAAACTCTGGTATTTCAGACGAACTGTTTGAATAACGAGCTTTGTATGTGAAGTACATACAGACATTGTGCAACACGTGCGAGCTAAACAAGAGAAAATCATCATCATATCAATGCTTCTGACGCATCTATCCAACAATGTTGTTATTGCTTACGGTATCTCCCTGAAGTGAATTTCGTTTGTTTCATTTTCCGCAAACTGACCGGGTCCGCTCAACATAGCTTTGATTGTGCCCGACATCAAGGCGTTCTCGCGCTTGACGACAAACTCGTGTCCGTCGCTCGAGATCAGCTTGATGTACAGAGCCTCAGGACCGTCGCAATTTCCGTGCTCACTAAACTCATTCTAAATGTACACACAAATACCATAAGTCCGTTTTTAATAAGTATACCTAATGTTTGAAAATGTCATGAAATATAAAATTCGTGAAATATTTTGATGTTTTAATAGTTTGTTTTTATTTTTTAAATAAGTTTTATTATTATATACATTTGTCATCACCTTAATAATTAATGTATATATGTATATGTATACCGTGTGTCCCAAAATGCAGGGGCCATTTTACCACTCGTTACCATGTAAATATTTTTCAATTCTGTTTACGGAACATTAAACTAGACTAATGGATCGTACATTTCTATAACTTACAATGTTTAACTCATGTATCTTGCACATGCGCAATAAAACTTACATTTTTTTTAAACGGCAATCCCTAATTTGAATATTATATTCGGGTTTATGAATTTTTTTCAAGCTATTTTTATGTATCAACTTGTGTCCGAAACCCAAAATTGAATAAACTAGAGCCAAGTAGAATTTAAAAAATTTAAAAATTCAATTTAATTAATTTTTTTTTCTAATTGTACGTACTTATTATTTTCTTCTAAATACCACGAAACAAACAATCAAAATTATTATTATTAAACTAATTAACTTTCATCAGTTCACAAAATATGATTAATTAATAATGGATCATCCTCAAACGTCGCCATAAACCAAGAAATAAAATTTAATCTTTTTTCTGAGTCTGGTATGCGTAAATGTTGGACAAAGTCTGGTTTGTAAGGGTGAAGTTTATTTTTTTTTTATATCTTATGAACAAAAGTTTTAGGTGTGCCAACTTCATGTCCGACGTATCTAACAGACGAACGATGTACATACGCTAAAACTTGATTTTCAATAACTTCATTAAAATATTGATTTACCCGTGGTTGTTGTTGAACAGCATGTAAGCATGTAGCACTAGTGTTCTATTAAATGAAACTGTTTCAATCAATGACTTTTTAAGTTTTTGAACATAAGTACGATTAGGGTGATACCGATCTGGATATTGCTGAGCGTACATTCTTGTTGCTTCTCGTACGTTTCTGTTACATTTTCCGTAGATCATTAGTAACTGAACTCTTTCACTATTATTCATGATTAATATTTTATTCTAACAAAATTCAAACTATAACTTTATAATACCTAAAGGTATTGAAAATAGCAATTAAAAAACGTCGAACTACTAAGACTGCAATGACACATGACTCTGATAATGAGTTCCATATTACCTAATATAAAAATAGTTCAATTGAATTTTTGAATTTTTTAAATTCTACTTAGCTCTAGTTTGGTCAATTTTGGGTTTAGGACACAAGTTGATACATCAAAATAGCTTGATAAAAATCAATAAACCCGAATATGATATTCAAATTACAGGTTGCCGTTTAAAAAAATGTAAGTTTTATTGCGCATGGCAAGATACATGAGTTAAAAACAATGTAAGTCATAGAAATTTACGATCCATTAGTCTGGTTTAATGTCCCGTAAACAGAATTGAAAAATATTTACATGATAATGAGTGGTAAAGTGGCCCCTGCTTTTTGGGACATACGGTATATTAATGTATACAATAACTTTATCATTAATGATGATTGGCCTAACCAAACCGAATCATAGGTACAACAATTTTTAAATGATACAATATCATACAAAATACTTATGTCTTACATTACTATAGTAATATATATTTACGAGATATTTATATACTTATTAGTAGAGAGCGGATGCTTATGTATTTATCATAGTTTTTTATAACGTCTAAATTAATGCGGAGTAAGATAGAAATTTGTTTCATTACTCAAATAATTCAAATTCACCAATTTAATCAAGCATATTTTTGCATATTTGTTCGATTTTTACTTGCATGATCATATTTTCATGTTCTTCATGCTTTTAGTGCATAATTTTGATGTTTTTCATAATATTTTAAGGGACTTGACACAACTAATTAATAGATCAATTCGTTCCCACAGCAGCAGACCTATGTAATATTCGCGGCGGCCGACCAGGGTTCTTCTAGACATTTTGTACACTGTGCCTTATCGCCTTATCGGCAAAGGCAAGTTTTATTTTTACATACATTTGTCATCACCTTAATAAATTAATGTATATAGAGTAAAACAACCACTAATGGGTCATTAATGATGATTGGCAGTGGCGAGCCAAAGTGGTCAACTTTTCAAAGGGGGTGGTGCCATCCCGTGGCTGTGGCGCAAAATTACATGCTAAAGCCTGACCTCTTGGCTCTTTTGATCACATTTTATTAACATCATAACTTTGTTATAAGTAAAAATAGGATGGTGGTGGTGGTGTTAAGTACATAATTATGAAAATGCGTCATTGCAGTCATTTAAAATTGAAGTTCAGCCCGCCACTGATGATTGGCCTAACCAAACCGAACCATAGGTACAACAATTATTAAATGACACAATATCATACAAAATACTTAGTGCATAATTGCATGCATATTTTTAATTTTTTTTGGATCATAAACATGTGCTCTCTACTAAGTAGTTATTAATATATAATAATATAATATATATTATATTATACATATAACATGTAGGCAACATATATATATATTATGTAGCACAGTTTTTAATACAAAATAGGAGTATAGTTAAGTTTTATAAATTTACCTAAAGCCTTTAATAGGATTTAACTAATGTATATATAACTATAATATAATAACTATGCATAATGATTTATGCAACAATAAACATAATATGCAACATAATAAACAACCTAATATATATTATTATGTATGTCGGGTATTGTCAGGTATTGACACTCGTTGCAATGTGAATGATTATAGCTACAACCTTCGATCACATACAAATACCTATATTATGGTTTCTGGACTATATTATTATTAATTGATAAATTATTATTATCATTATTTGCGTTTGAAAAAAAAATTCAATGTTTCACGTATTTGTGAAATATTTCAGACTTCTAACAATAAATATACTTATATAATTTCATTACCTCTCTTTCTTGAACCGCGTCAACGATCATGTTCTTTCGTTCAACACTTTTGACGTCGGAACCGTGAGTCGAACAAAGGAAAAACACTTGTGGTCACTTGAAATGAAATATTCCGACCAGCGAGAACAATATTATATTATCTTATTGTTGACGGTTAATAAGCAAATAAGCAATATTGGCAATATCACTGGAGCATTCACAAGACGATTTTCATTTTTCAGGGATACTCATGTCGTTTATCTTTTATCTATGCTCACGTCTCGCATACTATAGGTGCTATAGAATACAAAGTACAATTATTTATTCTGTGATACAACGCAGTGATAACGGACATAAGATATTCCGTGCTATAATCAGTATAAACTGTGCAAAAATACGTAATTATATATAGGAATAAATCCGAATAACCCACTACAATACTATACATTCTAATATTCTATCGCCCATCAGGCATCAGCAAATCAGACACCGTCATAACATGACTCGCTATTGTTTAAGAGGATGTCAGCGCATTATTTGTTTTCTCTCTGGCCCACGCGCAACATAGACAAAACGCATTTACGCAGAATCATTTTTTCTGTTTTTAAATAATCTTAGAGTAAAATCACCCATTACAAAAAAAATAGAGAATAATATTTTTGAGGGAATGACATATCGATTTGTCTAAATATTGTCTCAAAACAATTTAAATTTACAACATGTTTTTATTTATTTTGAAAGTCGAAAACAAAGTCAAATAACAATAAAATATAAAAACGATAATATGCCATTCGACAATTTATTTCATATCGATTTTTATATTGTACCATTTACTATAATATATTATACTAAAGTGCTCTATAGTCTTTAAGTATTTGGGATATGTTTATTATAGATACCTATTTAGATATTTAAATATTTAAAAATTAATAACAAAAAAAAATCTCTATAAATTGAAAGAACAGAAAAACTTGTCAGAGGAGGGACTGGAACTCATTGGGACCATTATTATGAAAAAAAAATTAGCTCTATACTGTTACCCAACATACTATAACCCAAGATAATATACTTAGTTTTTTTTAGTATAATATCTTAGTTTGTAACTATAACGCTCTACCTTTATTTTTCACTTTTGGTTAGGTACTCACCATAATAAATAGGTAATAAATGTTTTTAAAATTTAAATTAATTTTATGTAATATTAATTGTTTGTTATTTATATAGCACTTTAAATCATAAGCAAAATTAAGAGTATAAATGTGTTAAATGGATGGATCATTTCACTAAGATACTCAATAATTAATTGCTGAATAAGTAGGTTACTCCTACTTCCTATACCCTGTTCCAGACACCAAATGTACCTAGCAAAACTGATTTATTCTCTTTTGGAACAGGTTATAGTAGAATATAGACCTATTTACAACTATTGAACTATGACCTGATGGCTGACACTCACCTATACGGCTATACTTTAGAATTGAAAAATTGTGTAGTTACTTAACATTTTATAATTAATTAAAATGTTTAATAGTTTGCTATAATTCTTGTTGAATCAAAGTTCTACCACTGGCAAGTTTCTTCATTCTGTGATTCATCTTTCTTTTTTTTCCTCTCCAAATACAACATTATTTTATCACATTAATTTATTATTCTATACATATTTAAACACACTGCAATAAAAAAAAATTGTTTTGACAAAAACGGAAGGCAAAAATTAATGACAGTTTTAAGTCTAAAGTGCAAAGTGCAAAGTTGAAATAAAAACAGATAATGGAACATTTTACTTTTGTTATATCCTTAGCTATAAAAATAAAATAAAAAAAAAACTATATATTATATTAGTTGGTCTTGTGTCTGCATGTTGTTCATTGATCATTCAAACTTAATTAAACTCGGTACATAAGGCAATTGTAATACACATAATGTAAGAAATACTTATATATATAGTTATATATTTATTAATGATTTCATTGTAATTCTTATTTATATTTAAATTTGGAATACAATTTTAATTCAATGAAAATGTAAATTAATAAAATTAAATCAAGCAATATTGTTCAAAATATTATGTTATGTAAAAACTAATTAGTAAGTAATTATTACTTACTAATTAGTTACAGTAGTTTCAGGAAAATTAAATAAAATAGTAAAATACCATTTTAGAATTTTAAATTATTAAGCCCCTACTAAAGAAAACAAAATAAATAATTATTACTATATTTATTCTTTATAAAATTAGTATACCTACTGATAGTGTAATGCACAATAATTATTAATTAATGGTTTGATTAAATTAAAATGTGTCAATATATTGTATTGTGCAGCCCATCCATAAAAAATGCTCACATGATTAAGGATCAATTACTGATCCTCATATTGTATTATTGTTTAATACCACCACAGCACCTCTCATAATTTTAAGTTACATTACACATTACACACATAATTTTCTTATTCATTAAATCTAGGTATAAAATTTGATTAACTAGTTGTTGTTCGTCAACTTTTAAATTTATCAATAACAACTAAAGTATCCTGTAATTACAGTAATTTTTACTTTACTTATTAAAAATAAAGGAATTTTCTAATATACAAACAATTATCATTTTACTTAGGTACCTACCCTGAAATTTAGCAAGATTACACCACACATACACTAAAATATTTTTGCAACATACCAATATCATTGAATAAAATACAAGATAGAATTCAATAATTCTTTAAAAATAGATTTTGTATTATATGAACAACTGTTGTTGGAATAAAAATAAAATATTCTTGAGAAATGAAGGTACCTAATTTATTCAGTTTTAAATTAATATATGCAAGGACGTCCTGATGATTTGCGTGGCCCAGGGCAGAGTAAAATTGCAGAGCTTAAAATATCATTGTCGTCAGTTGGCAGTTGGATATATTATGAATTATGATATATACCTAGGTATAAAGGGGCAACACAGAAATAGACTTAAAAATATAGTACCTTATACCTATAGCAATATAAATAAGTAAATTAATTAATAACACAACACGTCATAATATAATTAAACTTAATATAATAAATAATAATATTGATAATTGAATAAATCAATAAATATAGTGGGTACCTAATACAATATAAATAAAGGTAGACAAGTGGGTACCTACTGCTCTACTGTAGAGTAGTTGTTGTTGACTGTTGTAATGGATGTGTTATATTTAAATTCAATGATAAATCATTGTAAACGAAAATAGATTCTGAGCGGAGACGTTGTACAGCTTATATAAATAATCAAATTTAATAGTTAAAAAAAATTTATCAAAGATCGAAAATACCCCGTGGCTATAAATAGTGTGAGTTTCCAGTGAACTTTTTCTTTTTGATAGAGGTACAAAAACTTGTTGGGAACCTTCTATTAAAATTTATTACATGCTATCTAAGAAAAGAAAAACTTTATGAATTCTTGCTGAAAAATAATTTACATTGGCTATAAAAAGCTGAAAGAGTCAAAACAGTATGCTAATATAAATAAATGGCGAAAATTTCAAGATTCTACTGTTATTAATTATTGAACTACAGCAAAAAAATTTAATTGGTTTTTTTCAAAAATTGGTTTTGTATAAACATCACCACTTTTTTTTCAATATTGACTTCCCAAAAATACCAACTATTTTTTTTTAAGAGATTCTATCAGGAAAGATGCTGATCTTGAAAATCAGAGCATTTTTACTACCCAAAATGTTGCTGACAAAACAGAAAAAAACACACACACACATCATTGTGTAAAATCAATACATTCTTTCGCTCCGCTCAAAATCTGATATATTATAAATTAACCTCCTACGATCTTAAATTAGCAAATGTGTTGATAATATCATTATATTTTAGTTGGTCAGCAATTTTTTTCTATAGCTAAGTTGATTTTTTGGGACAGAGCGCTTCAAAGATGGTTATTTTTATAATTTTTAGCTTTGAAAATTGTATTTTAATCATTAACTAGTTTAAAATTTGATACATTCATTTGACATCAACTAATATAGAGATATAGGAATTAAAAACTACAACAATTGAATGTATAAAATATAATTGATATAATTTTTTTTTTGCTCATTAACTTGAATTTTTATATTGTATCTATAAAAAAGCGGAGCCTGTCCAACTGTGACCAAGGCCTATGAATATAATATGTAATATCAACATCAAATAATATGAAACAGATTATTAATAATAATCTGTTTGAAATATAATATAATAGAAAATTAAAAACTGAATATTTAAAATCTTTATCATTCAGTAGTAATAAATTATGTGTATTTATCTTTAACAAGACATAGTTTAAAAAAATTACAATTTTAGAAATAATTTTAACATCATGTATGCCAATGTGTTTTTAATTTTTCTTTAATAATGAATATTAACAATCATCAATACGCATACTTACATAATGAAATATAAATACTATATTATAATGATAACGAACTAACAAGCCTTTTTCTAATGGGTATACTGAATCACAAACCTATATAATATATTATTATTTAGAGTCTGCACATTGTAAAATAGTAAAGAAAAACAAAACTTGACTTTCTCATCACAGTTGCGACCATCTAAATTATTTTTGATCCATCATTAATAGGATGTGAGAATTTCCTTTACATTGTTTTTAAATTGAAAACCGCTGGACCTTTGTGATTATATACCAGTCCCTATAGCTATCATAGTTTAGACTCTGTGTTGATCAGTTAATCAGTCAGTCACTCAGTACGCATTTAATTATAATATATAGATGCTTTATCTTTTGTCTAAGTAAATCAAATAGAGGTTTGTGAGAGTGCACAAGTAACAACGTAATAGTATTATTGTACATTTTATAGGTCAGTGGTTATAACATTATATTTATGGCTATATAAATTTAAAATAAAACATTTAAAATTGTATATTATTTATTCTAGATTAAACTAAATTAATTCATCCCTGAATAGTGAATAATTAATTGTATGACAATATATTATCAGGTGAAGTAATCGCTCTACGTGTGAGTAATGGTGTTTAAATTGTATTATTAATTGGCTTCACTAAGCCTAATTTTAACTAAATTACATGTAAAATTATGTTATAATTTAAAATTTACATACATGTTATAATATAATAAAAATTAAATCTAATTAATTTCCACATTATTGAGTAAGTAATATAAAATAATACACTAACAACTAACATGTGGTACTTAAAAATTAACATTGCATTAATACTTTCAGATGATTTATAATAAATGAGCCATCCTCGATATTATATTTTGTCTAAAAAATATATTTTTACATGTATATCAATAATTCCATTTTTCCAACATATTTACACAATTTTGATAATGTATGAGTATATTTGTCAACGTCAACTATATGAACTTATCGTAATTTTGTTACAATTTCATGTTCAAAAGTACATAATTAAAATAATACCAGTCATTAAATCTAAGTTATAGTTAAAGTAATAAAAAAATATTATTATTAAATGCCTATTATGTACCCTATACCTTATTAATAATAATTGTAAATTCTAAATATTTTAATTTTATTTTTTTATATGTTTACTATTTTAATACTTATAATTAATATAGTATATTTAAAATGTGTAATAAATTTTTTATTCAGTTATTTATCAATAAAAGTTTAAGATGTTATAAAATATAGATACGTAATAGATAAGTAAATTGTTTAAAAAAAAGAACAAAATTGAATATAGTTATATATTTTTAATTTTTATTTTTTTAATATAAAATAGGTATGTATAATAATAATCAATTAATCAAACAAATGAACAAAGAAACCATTTATAAAACATTAGCTTATATAAATCTGTGCCCTCATTATAATTTATGGTTACAATAAATTATTATTTACCATTCCAATAATGTTTAAACTATTAAATTTATGAGGACAAGCATGTTTTTAAAGCTTAAATAGTTTAAATTCTGAAATTGTAATAATTTGAAAATATCTGTTTTCTTTTACTCAACATTAACAATCCAAAAAGTTGGCTGCCATCAGAAGTTCCAAAGCGATTTGTGGTGGAATAGGGAACTCTGGAATCTCGGTTGAGCTGTTTGTGTAACGAGCTTTGTATGTAAAGTACATACAGACCTTTTGTAAAACGTGAGATCTAATAGTAAACAAGAAAATAGTATATTTTTTAACTTCCTTTAACAAGGTTTGTACTATATTATACATTTATATGGTGGTCATACCACCATCACTTACGGTATCTCCCTGAAGTGGATTTCATTTGTTTCGTTTTCTGAAAACTGGCCGGGGCCACTCAACATGGCTTTAATTGTGCCTGACATCAAGGCATGCTCCCGCTTAACGATGAACTCGTGCCCATCGCTTGATATCAGCTTGACATACATAGCATCCGGACCCTCACAGCCACCGTATCCCGAATTGTCCTCATCCTATAAACAAAAAAGCATTATTAATTTAATGTGGTCTTCGTCACACCATTACAGTATTTATATTTTATTATTACAATAGACATATATAATAATATATCTTGATGTGTGTCATCTTATATTTATTCTGTATTATCATGGAGTCCCACAGTATAGATATAAGTATGTAATTATTTTTGATTACATAACAACAATTATAATAATGATCCTTTGGCCTGCTACATAAACAGATGCCGAACTAGTCTCATTTCATCGCTTGCTCTGTATACTGCTAATTGATACCAGGTTATCGGAGTGTTATTATATTAACATTTTACTTCAATCAGTATAAATAAGAGTCTAATATAGTGAACATAAAAATCCCCCCACATTCCCCCGTTTAGTATTAAGAGGACGCTACACAGACATTTGTTGTCTCCGTCTTACAAGTGCGTAACATAGCAAATTATAAGCCCAGCAGATCACGTTTAGCTCCGTTAGTGTAAAATATTAGTGTTAATTGACCTATTATAGAACTTAAAGAGTTATCTAGGACATCTCATAGGATTTTTGTTATATTTTATTTTTAAAGCGAGGTATAAGTATTTTAGAATTGTAAATTATATTTTGTACATCTTAAAATACTCAAAACTCGTTTAAAATTAAAATAGAACAAAAATCCTAAGAGACGCCCTAGATAATACACTTACCTTCAAATTTTATAAGAGGTCAATTATTCACTCGTAATTTTAAAACTAACGGAGCTAAACCTGATCTGCTGAGTTGACAACTAATGTCTGTGTAGCATTCGCTTAATTTATCACTGGCACACTGTAGATACACTACAGATGTCATTTTAATAGTTACCACGTAGGAAATACGTTACAACCAAGTAAGAGTCACTTTGTCAGACATTATCAATTATCGTTGTTACCTGGCCGTCTTCCACCATGTCGACACTCATCTTTTCGCACGACGTGTGATCAATGACGACGATGACGATCCGCACTCACGGACAGGTAGGACACGAACGACGAAGTGAACGGTCGATTGCAACTTGCTTGTTCAAATAGTTGAGTTAAGGCGGACGAAGAGTTATTACGATCCGAACGACACCTTCAACATTCAATTAGTGTGGTTTAGTGGTTATGAATTATGAGTTATGACGGACGCCAGTGAGAACGCCAATGAATTGCCGTATGATACAGCCTGTTTCGGTCTAGTCAGACTCTAGAGTCTAGAGAGTAGAGGGGCATAATATTTTGATATCTCGAAACTATATTCTCATTTCTTGATATTGTGTCGCGGGCTGCGGTGGCGTTATCAAACATCGTCGACAACTACTTAAAAACACTTACATATAGACTGCTAACATATAGAACACTACTACTCAAGATTAAATATATCGTGCTACTACTACACGGCTATACAAAATATATATAGAAATTGTGTTTAGTGGGGTTAGTTAGGTATATTATATTATATTGTGGAATTGTAGCTGCGTAACATTCCGGCTTATTAAAACCATGATAAAAACATTAAAAACAAGCTTGTTCTCATTCAATTATTATAATAACTATTAACTATAATATTATTATATAGTTCAATGATTGTTCCGTGTTGCTAGCGCTTCCAGAGGACTTGGTGGTGTACTATTGTCTAATATGAAATACCCGTGAAATGATTGAATGATGTACGGATGTACCACTAATTACTACTAAATTGCATAATTTTACTCCTTAAAATATGATTTATGTATATAGGTGTAAACTTATTTATTTTTAAGGGGTAAAGTACGGCAACCATAACTACAATCTCGGGGGGGAACTGGACGCCAGTTTTGACCATAGCTGTCCCGTATTGTCGTATATTATAATATTTGGTACCACTATAATCGTTCTAAGGTACCACACAGCACACTAACAATATAGAATAATACCACAATCCAATTTGACTTTTGTGCTAGTATGACTACAACTTTACTATATTGATGCCGGTATCCGGACATTTTCCCCCCGGCTGTTTTCGGCGTAGTAGGACATTTTCCCCCTGATAAATTTTTGGATGCGGACATTTTCCCCCCGTTTTTTTTTTGTTTTTATTTTTAATTATTTACCTTCGAATATAAAATTATTATTTTTAACACATATTTTTTAGCTTTTGTTCATATTTATTTTTTTTATTTTTGTAAAAACTGTACGTTAACTAATAAATCTTTAATCTTAATTTCAATAAAAAATAATTAAATAATAAAAATATAATTTTAAATAAAAGATTGTCTAAATAATATAATATAGTACAATACAGTGGGCCAAAAATCCGACATAAAAATAAAAAAAACATTGTATATACAAAATATAATAAATTAATAACTAATACAATTGGCTGAAAATGTCGACATAAAAATAAAAAAAGATTGTATAAACAAAATATAATGAATAACTAATACAGTTGGCTAAAAATGACGACATAAAAATAATGCAGTTTGTAAAAAATTTTTTATTTCTGATTCATTTGTTATTCCTAAACACATATTTTTTAGCTTTTGTTCATATTTATTTATTTTATTTTTGTAAAAACTGTACGTTAACTAATAAATCTTTAATCTTAATTTCAATAAAAAATAATTAAATAATAAAAATATAATTTTAAATAAAAGATTGTCTAAATAATATAATATAGTACAATACAGTTGGCCAAAAATCCGACATAAAAATAAAAAAAAACATTGTATATACAAAATATAATAAATTAATAACTAATACAATTGGCTAATTTTGTTATTGGCGAGATTTTTTTGTTTTGTATACATATAGTCTTTAAAAACAATTTTTAAACCTCCTCTGTCTGTTTTAAGAATTTGTATTTTATCCATGATCACAAAAAAAAAATGTATAACAATAATTTTTATTTTAAAACGTATATATAACCACTATAACCACTAAACCACTACTAAACTGCTTTGAACAGTTTGGATATAAAATATTGACTCGATAATGCTCATAACGATGTAAGATTGTATAAAAATGTTATCTTAATAGTCTTAGTAATTGACTGGGTTTTGGACACAATTTTAGATTTCAATGTTACCCATCTAATTCAATATTAGTTTACTACTATTTTACTTTTATTTAAAATTAAATTTTATTTTATATAAAAATAATAAATATGAATAAAAGCTAAAAATATGTGTTAAAAATAATAATTTTATATTCGAAGGTAAATAATTAAAAATAAAAAAAAAAAAACGGGGGGAAAATGTCCGCATCAAAAATGTATCGGGGGGAAAATGTCCTACTACGCCGAAAGCATCCGGGGGGGGAAAGTCCGGGGGGAAAATGTCCGCCATTCATTGATGCCTATTGCAATGTACAACTTTATTGCATAGACGCATAGCATCAATTCCTTTCCTATGGCATAGGTCAACTGGCCATGAGCAATGCCTATAATATGTCCAGATGTCCTATAGGCTATAATAATAAGCCACAAGATCCGATAGTTGTAGTGAACAGGTTTTTATGTGATTTGATAAGAACATTTGACGCCGTTTTACCCAGCAGGCTACAACAATTATAATAATAATAATGCAACTATAGTCTACAGAAAATAGAAATATAGAATTTAGATCGCAATTGTAGGCATATTATGTCTATAGTTTAAAATTTGATATAATCGATAAAAATTCCGGTTGACGTCACCATAAATAATATAAGAAAGAAGTATGCCACCACAATTCAAATTGACATGCGTATCACGATTCACAAAAATTAAACTGAGATCATACTTATCATACCTTACACATAGTCCATTAGTGTATAGTTACAAAAAGCCAGGTGACACACCATTCCGGAAAATATAGGTACCTTTTAATCTATCCGATTCCGCACATTTTCGTATTACAAAAATTTTTTTTTATCTTAACAGAATGTATCAAGATTCTGCATAAAAACCGTTTAACAAGGTTTAACCGTAATAAATAATAATTTATCGTTAACAATATAGGCACGCAGTCTGCGGAGGGGTAATAAATAGACTACCAATAAATAATAATATTTTTCTAGACTTAAGAAATTTTGCTCCGATCATTTATCATTTTATTATTTGTCAATCGTACTACTATAATGATTTCGATACGTAGATCTGTCGATAATGTGATTAACGGCTGTTATGCGTTCTGGACTCAAACTAATTGGTCAGTCGGTATTACATCGTAATCGCGTTTATTGAAAGGACACTACACCGACATTTACTGTCTCCGTTTAGGATGTACAATTATATATAAGTAAACTTTGCAAACTTGACAAAGCAAACTTTGGGGATTTTTTTTCCGAATACCGTTGTGTGAAATGTGACAGAGAGTAATACACAAATCTTGAAAGAAAAGACCCCGAATTAAATTTATTCGAGTTAATGAGTTATTATTATTATTAGCATTCGTGTAGCAGGTGATCTACTATACCTACTTCTTTTTAAGTGTATGAGGTGATCTATCATATTATAATATTAATATATTATATAGGTGTAGTTAATGATCTACCTATAATTATAATTATTATTATTATTATTAATATATGATTGAAACCTATATTTATTAATATATTATATGATTCACGAGGACGTCACACCCGCATGTTTTGTCTCCGTCTTACACACGTACGATATAAACAAAACGCGTTTACGCAATCTGAGTATAAATCGCTCGATTTTGGTTCTAGAGTAAAAATACCTATAAGTAATAAAATAGATTTGTGACAATATTTCTAAGGGAAAGTCTTTGCGTTTTTTCGTTATACCCATATTAACGTTCATTATATCGTTTAATATCGTAAATAGCAAAAATGTCAACATTTTTTAAATATCTTTAACTTTTCAAAATTAAAATTTTTTTTAAAAAACTTACCGTATTGCCTTCCAAGATATGTCATGCAAGCGGGTGTGACGTATTCTTAAGGAAATATAAAGGAGGCAGGATTCTCTACTGGGGTGCAAATTGAACAGACGAAAATAGTTCAAACACAGATTCTGATTCTGAAAATATTCCTCCTAATTACGGGAATAAGTACCTACTATGGAAAATTAGTAGAAGGATCTTATTTTTGTGAAACGTTTTTTTTGTTTTTGAATGTATTGAGATAGAGCTACACTTATTCCAATAATTGAAAAAGAAATACTTCCAGGAACAACCGAACAACAATCATGTCAGATGAAAGGAAACCCTATAAACGTTTACAAAATAAAGGTTATAATCACTCGACTGTAAACCAACACTAAAAATTTTAACGACCTGTTAACAGCTATAGAAACCAACACCCAGACAATAGGTGCGACATTTTGGTCACATCTTAAAATTAATATACTTCGAAAAATGGCATTAAATCGGAACTTTTACGTTGTTATCTAATCGAAGCATGGTGGAGGTTAGTTAATCTTCAACATATACTTTTTTTAAATGTTTAATTGATACTAAAAATGTTAAGCTCTGAAAAGTGACTGACGAGTGACTATTATTATTATTACTATTACTATTATTGTATTATGCTTATTCGAATTATAATCAACGAAATATTTTAAAAATAGTACAATTAATTGTATGGCACTCGCGCTCGCATGGAGTTTTTTTCAGGGATGGAAAAGTTTTTAAAAACGTTATTTTTCTATATTGTTTTTGATCAACGTTTTTAAAAACGTTATTTTTCCATCTTGTTTTTGATTAACGTTTTTAAAAACTTTTTTTTTCCTATTGTTTCCAAAGAACGTTTTTGATAATACATTTTTTTTTATATTATATTCTTATAACTTTTAAGTTATAATAGTAACGCGCAATACAGAAATGAACTTAAAAGTTAAAAATTAAAATTATAATTTATATAAAAATTAGAAAATTCAAAATTTCTGATTTAAAATTAAAATGTTTTTAAAGTTAAAGATTAAAAGTAAAGACAGTGAATTTTTTTTCAAATTTTTTTTTTTTC
>NC_042495.1:66572691-66590181 GCF_005508785.2 Acyrthosiphon pisum
TTACACACGCACGACATAGGAAATTGTCGTTCACTATTCTCAATAACGAGCTGTTAGTTTTGATACTAGAGTGAATCAACCTATTATCAAACTTTTAGGTAAGAACATTATTTGAGTCTCAGAGTGGGCGATTTTTCGATATTTTCATTTTCGAGAAAAATAAGGGTATGTGAAATATCAAAAATTAAAAATTAAAATATTAAAAAATTGTTCACGCTAAGACCCAGATAATGTTCTTAACTAAAAGTTTGATAATAGGTCATTTCACCCTATCGCCATCAAAACCAACAGCACACTATTGAGAATAGTGAACGACAATTTGCTATGTCGTGCTTGTGTAAGACGGAGACAACACATACGGGTGTAGCGTCTTCTTAATGTGTTGGCTTTATTTGCATATCACCGGTCAATACAATAATCATGCCAGATAAGCTTATCGATGAACCGAGCACCCAAAAAAATAGAAAACAGGATTTTGTATTAAAACTATTATTTTTGTTTATCGTATTAAACACGGGATTGTCGTTTGTATGAATTTATAATAAATGCTATTAGAAACTATACAATTTGTGTTAATTCTTAATTCACCTTGATCCACACTAAACTCAACAAGTTAGAGGATTTTAAAAATGTATATTATATTCGTAATTATTGAGTGTACCTATTATTATATATTTCATCCCCCCCCCCCCCATCAAAATTCCTAAATACGCCACTGAGAGTTATTAGTGATTGTAAATATTGCTTAATATGCAACCTGGTATTATAATATTATAATAAATGTATGACTATATACTATAAAATGTGTAAGATTACTATAATTTTAATTTAAAACGTTCTGTACAGTTAAATTTATAATAAATTCAAAATTATCGAGTTCAATATTTAAAAAAAATAAATACTCACCAAATATTTAAAAAATATATCTGTACACAGCAATCGGTGGCGGCATCTGTATAGAAATTGGGGAACTATAGAATGTACATTTCGGCATCAAATATCAATATTATTGTTGTGCCCGGAAACTATATAGTAGAGATTATAAAGCGGCATCGCGTTATCTTTCTAAATCACGGGTACAATATATTATAAGTTACATATTATTACTATTATTATTATTATTATTACCAATAATGTAGTTATAAACTTTTGTGATATTACGTAAATATACGTAAACATGTATACATATATGCGTATATTATTATTACTATTATTAATATTGATTATTAATAGACAGCACGATGTAGAAATAGAAAAGATATTTCGATAGGCAGTTGAACGATTTATTAAAACAAAAGGTATATATTATATATTTAAATCGTACGTATGAGAATGTATAGACAACAGTAGTTACTATTATGACTTGAATGTGATTTAATTTAATGTTATTATTTACTTTTTCATGCAATATTATTGATGATTACGTGTTCGATTTAATATATTAATATGCTTAATTCATATTGCATATTTGCATATTATTGTGTTGCATCTCGTGAACGGTTGCGAAAATGCGAAATGAAAATTACCCATTCGGGCCGTTCGCGATTGTAAAAAATCATAATATTGATTTTGTGTATGCCGTAGTTAAGTTTATTCGGCGAATGCAAGACGAATGACATCCAATGAAATGTCGGACAAGAAATATTATAATGTACGAGTGATGTAGTTAGATTTATCCACATTGCACATATCCATACGCGGCTGTCATACGTTTTTGAATTATTAGTTTTTGAGTTCTCGACCATAATGAATCCAATTTTTACAAACCGTTATCAATTTGTATGTGTGATGAATTATCGTGAAAAAAAATTAGGTATGCTGTTAAAACTGTAGTAGATTAGTATAATACATAAACCTGTGTTATAAATTGTTTACCTAACGTGTTCAAAAACGATTTGTTTACTCTAGGTATAGGCATTGGGCTCATACTACTACTACCCATACTAAGTTATAAACTGAATTACTAAACTGGCTTGTTGAAAGCCAATGACAATGGATGATGTCGGTGACATCGAAGACTTGATTTCGTCTGTTGCCGATGTTGCTGAGATTGGTAGAGTCAAACCTAGGAACATTGTATCTCTGCGTCCCAAAGTTAAAGTCAAACCAGTAAGAGAAATTCTTCATCCACCTTCCCAAGTCCCTGGCACCCAAACAATATTTATTAAGACTTGGGGATGTTCACACAACAGCTCAGATGGGGAATATATGGCAGGTCTTCTATCAAACTATGGTTATAAAATAACCGGTAAGAATAAAGATCCTTGATAATTATTTTTTGGCATTAAAAATATCGGTTTTTAGAGGACAAAGCTATTGCAGATCTGTGGATACTAAATAGCTGTACAGTGAAAAATCCAGCTGAAGATCATTTTAGAAATGAAATTTCTACTGGAAAAAAATCTGGGAAATTTGTGGTAGTAGCTGGTTGTGTACCTCAGGGGGATCAAAAGTCTCCTTTTATTCAAAATTTAAGTGTTATTGGCGTTCAGCAAATAGACAGGGTAGTAGAAGTAGTAGAAGAAACATTAAAAGGTTTGTTCAACAACATTTCTTTTGCATGGAACAATATTTTTACTTACTTTCAATAGGACATACTATTCGTTTGTTGGGTCAAAAAAAGATAAATGGAAAAAAAGATGGTGGTGCCAGATTACAGTTACCAAAAATGCGGAAAAATAAATTAATTGAAATTATTGCTATTAGCACCGGATGTTTGAATCAGTGTACCTATTGTAAAACAAAACATGCAAGGGGCAACCTTGGTAGTTATCCTCCAGGTAAATTAGTAACATAGTAATATTCACTGTAAGTTGTTAGTTATTATAACAATAGCAATATAATATTTTTTTTTTTAGATGAAATTGTACAAAGAGCCATAGAATCATTTAATGAAGGTGCTGTGGAATTGTGGCTAACAAGTGAAGATACTGGTGCATATGGGTTGGACATACAAACAAATTTACCAGAACTTCTTTGGCGTTTAGTGGCTATCATACCTGAAGGTTGTATGATGCGTATTGGTATGACTAATCCACCATACATACTAAATCATCTAGAGGTTCAGTAAAATCACACTTGATGTAAGGAAATGGCTATTTAATCATTTTTTTAAATAGGAAATAGCCAAGATTTTATCCCACCCTAGGGTGTATGCATTTTTGCATGTGCCTGTACAATCTGGAAGTAATCAAGTATTAGCAGACATGAAACGTGAATACTCAATCGAAGAATTTGAAACTGTTGTTAATTTTTTGAGACAAAGGTAAATTAAAATTGTAGAAACCATTTAAATTGTATAATTTATATGTTTAATTTATTTTACCAGAGTACCTGGTGTTTCTATTGCAACAGATATTATTTGTGGCTTCCCAACTGAAACAGAAGAAGATTTTTCTGAAACAATGAGTGTTTGTGAAAAATATAAATTTCCGAGTTTATTTATTAATCAATTTTACCCACGTAAAGGTACACCAGCTGCAAGAATGCCCAAAATTCCTACAGACATGGTAATCAATAACAATAATTTGTTTTGTTATGAAATTACAACCAAATTTTATGTAAAGGTTAAAATTCGGACTAAACGTCTAACAGAATTATTTCATTCTTATACCACGTATGACCATAGAATCGGTGAAATACAGGAAATTTTGATAACTGAAGAAGCTAAAAATGGTATTGAGTTTATTGGACACAATAAATATTATGAACAGGTTAGTTACAAAAATAAGTCATTTAAAATCCTAAATGTGAAATATTTTTAACTCCCTAGCATATATACTAGTTATAATTCACAGAATAATTATTAAGAGGACGCTTCACCCGCATGTGTTGTCTCCATCTTGCAAATGTACAATATAGCAAAAACTGTTTTGCGCTGGAAAGAACCGAGAAGGATACGTCATATCGAAGAAACGAGATTTTCACCACATAAAAATAAGAACTTTGGCTGTGCAATGTTGTTTTTATTTTTTTGATTTCACTTATATGAAAAAAGTTCATACTGTTTCAAAAATCATTGTATGTGTTTTTCAAACTTGAAAAACTTTATTCATATAAATAAATAAAAACTCGTTCCTTAGTTATGATTGTAGATTCTTGGTTCTTTTCCGCGCAATACAATTTTTTCAATGTTTTACATTAAGACGGAGACAACACATGCGGGAGTAGCGTCCTCTTAATGGCATAAGTACCTATATATTTGTTTTTTTAGCAAATTGTATCTTATTTCATTAAGACACCCGGTGCCAATGTAGTTTTGAACACAAAAATATGGTCCACGAGAATAACGATCCTGTTTTGTATAATCAACCAATTTTGATAATTTTTTTTTAAATTAATAGAGGGTAAAATTCTACATGTCGCATTGAACTCCGTTGTTCAATATTTTAATCTCAAACTATATAATATGTCTTTAAAATTAATATCATTTTAAGCGTTTTTTTTTTATGAATTATATTATACCATTATTTGACATAAAATAAAAAATTGGAGTTCAATGTGGCCTGTATCTTCTTTCAGATAAAAAATAGCTATCAAAATCTGACAATTCTACAAGGCCTGATAATTGTTCCCGTGAAGTCATTTTTCACAATATAATAGTCCCTTTCAACCCCCCCTCCCTTAAATAGGTAATAGATTAGTGAAAAAGTATTATGTTAAAGAGGCAACTACAATATAAAATTTAATTTTCAAATTTTATAGAATTGTGAAGTATTTAAAAAACTGACACCAAGCCCCTTAACTACAACTTACTATTATAAATTGAGGATAAACCTTAAATTGTCGATTGTTTTTTTTTTTAGGTTTTGGTGGCAAAAGATCCAGAATTAATGGGCAAGTGTATTGAAGTAATTGTGAAGTCTGCAAAAAAACATTGTCTAATAGCTGAAATGGTGGACAAACCAAGAAAATTTAATAATAACCTTCAAAAAATTAACGATATATACTCGATATGGCCTGTATTTGCTTTATTAGTTTGCGTTTTAGCAAGAATACTTTGGTTATTGGTGTAACTTACAACTATGTAGTGTATATAAAAAAAAGCTTTAACACATTTTCATGACCTCCATGTAACTTCAACTTCGTCTGTCCTAAACCTAAGAAAAATTATTTATTATTATACTAAGACTATTTTAGCAATTAATAATTTATTTTATTTATTTAATATTTTAATAATTAAATGATACCTCTGTGTACAAAATGTATTTTCCCATGTAGTCTTATATCCACTATTATGCATTAATGCTCCAGTATGAGCAATCATTACTCCATTGTCTATACAAAATCTATTATAAACAAACATTTAAAAACATATATTATCAATGTTAATTTTTAGATTCTATGAAGCAAAAAATGCATTAGTAAATGGTTTAATATGTTTATTTATAACTACACAAGGTGATCCATTTAAGTGTAACATTTTTGATTTCAAATGGTTTAAATTGTTATGAAAATATTTTAATAATTGTTTATCTTAATCATTTGTTACTTTTTTAATTTCAAATTCTGATATTATAACTATTTTTCAGAGAATTTCGATAGATAACATTGAATTTTGAAGTATTTAATTAGTTTTAACTTATAAATATTTTAAGTTTAGATGAGTGGAGTAGAGGCGCACAAGGATATCCCGCAAAATATTGATCCATTACTTTGCTTATCTAAACTTAAATACTTATAGTTATAACTGGGGTGAATAGAATGCATTAAATAACCTTGAAAGATTCACTTAAAATTTTTAATAATGCAGTATATACAAATATGAAATGCACTAAATACCTTATCAATGCAATAAAATTTAAATTTAGTCAGTTTAAAATGCACATTAAATAGGCATATTAAATACATAATTTAAAATATATAAAAATCTTATCAAATGAACAATATGTTTAGTCTACTCAACAAGTAAAATAATAGTTCTAATTGTTGGAAAATATTAAAATTAAGGTAATAAAAGACTGACATAAACAGCCAAAAAAGGACCTAAAACTAATACCTTATGTACAACCTAATGTTGTCCTTTAAATAAAATAAAAACTTAAAAAATTATAAAAAATATAATTATTAATTAAAAATGTTGTTTCGTGTTGACATCAAATTATGTAAAAAAGTTAAAAGTTCAAAATAATGCGTGAGCACTAATTGATAATCTTATAAATATTAAACAGTATGCTTATATTTTGTATTGTGGTTATTCAGAAGTTTCATGTAGTTACAAGACTCAATAAAAATGTGTACATTTTTAAACAAATGGTACTTTAGAATTTAGACTAGCAATCTTAATTAAAAATGAGTATCAAAAATTTTAATTTACTTATTCAAATCCATGTGTTTTTATAATCCCATATAGACAGGAAATAAATACATTAGTTATAACTAATAAGTAGATGCATATTAAAAGAAAAATATACACTCAATATTAATACAATTTATTATAGTTGCATACGTCAACTATTAATTTACTAATTTCCTAGGCAATAGTGTGGCCAATTGTATTTACATACTCGTGTATTTCAACCATACAGACCTTACAAATGCTTTAGATAAGAATGTGGGTGGACATATAATAAAGACCCTTAATTTGGACATTCAAATTTTCAATCATGAGTTTTAGAAAAATAAATATGATAACATCATAAAACAAGAACACTCTAATATTGATTAACCTATTATTTTTGGTTATTTTATTACAATTATTCAAAAAGTGAAATCTAGATAACTGCAATGTTCAACAATAATTATTTATTGCAGTTTTACTTAACCCAGTATATTTTGAAATTATAACAATATTATAGAAAAATTATGAAAATGTATGATTTCAAAAAAATGTCAATTTTAATACAAGATCATTCATGTTAATTGTTAATTTAACAATAAAAAATTAGATGGTCTGCAACCTCACAGTTTAAAAGGTTTTTCTTAATATTTTAATTTTTAAGCAAGTTATAACAGTATTTAATATTTTACATACTCATTACTCAATTGAAAATTAAAATATTTTTAAAAAAAACCAACAGGAGAACACAGATGAAGTCCTACCTTTAAGTTAGGAAATTTTGAAAATTTAAATTAATTTAAAATTTTGATCAATTTACTCTAATATTTAAGATAACAACATGAAATTAGAACTACTAAACCCAAATTTGATATGTTGTCCATTCATAAGATGGAGACAATAGACAATCATACAATTATTTATTTCATGCATTATATCACATGATCTCAATAATTCATTTGATTACAAAATATGTATTAGCTGTATAACTTTATGTTATGAAACTTTAAAATTTAAATAAGATATGAATTGAACTACCTATCTATATATATATTATATAAAAATGTTCAATACCCTTGAAAAATAACATTGTGAGCAATTAAAAGTAAATTTTTTTTTTTTATATATAAATATTATAATCTAATTACTGTGTCATAATTAATTATTTATTATCTAACCTTTCATCAGTAGCATATAATATTGCACTCCTTTCTTCACACATAATTTTCATCATATCTTGTAATCTTTCATTACAACCAACACCTCCTACTATTAGTACTTCTTTTGACTGACAATGAGACATTGCTCTTTCTGAAAATAAATATAAAAATGAAATGTTGAAATGTAACTTACTGCACCATTATTCTATTGTTAAAAAGCTATTTACTCTTCAAAATAATAAAGCAATTAAAAGTTTGATTATATATTTTGATAGATATTTTTCAACCTAAAGTAAAAACTTTATTGTTCAATTATAATAAATTATCCTATTACAAAAAAAAAATGTTTAGTTTTAATAAACACTAACATTGAATTAAGTATAAAATTATATAAATGGGATAACTGCAAACTGATAATAATTTTTAATGAGTGTTTTCTATTAGGTTTAAGGCTTCGATGACTGAGGTCATTAGCCTGTAAGGTTGGGACGGTTGGTACGGTTAGTTAGGAACACGTGTGTTGCACAGTTTTTGCGCACTACAAACCCAAGTGATCACCTATCCGAGGACAAGTGGCAGCACCCGTTGCTTACTCTCAATCACATCGCGTGATTGATTTCAGCCACTGCGCCGTACCTAGCCACAAGAAGTATAAAGAGGCAATTATTAATAATTTCTGAACACAAACTGAGAATGTAAGAGAAAATATGAAAAGTAGATTATCAAAAATCGAAAAAGTAAATAGTGTGATAGTTGTGGTTTTTGATTGAAAGCTTCTTGGAATAATAGTTTTCTTATTTAATTAAGTATAACATTAATAATAATAATAATAATAATAATAATAATATTGTTTATTACGGAATAAATTCCAATTACATTTTAAATATATATATAAGAGAGTTACATTAGTAGCTACTTTGGGGAAAAAGAAGAGGAAAAAAAATACATAAATATAAATCAAGTTATGTGTAAACTGAATAAATTAATGTATAATATAATATAAAATAAAAAAAAAAAAAAAAAAGAAGAATTGAAAATTAATGAATATATTATTAGCTAAATATATTAGTTAGTAATAACAGCTTTACGCTATTTAGAATAATCTTAAATTTTAAATTCCTGATAACTCACAAAACTTAAGTGTTGTGACACTTACATATCTTATTTATGATGCAAACTTAACTATGTTTAAATCTAAATCAGTGTTAACAACATGATATTGTGATGTTTTAAATTCAATTATTTTTTAAGATATAGAATGAACGTTAATAAATGATATATTTTAAATAATATTACTTATACCTATGATTTTTAACCATTGCTTTTATATAAATTTTTGTCAGTCTAAAGCAATAAGTAGTCTAAAGTCTACAAGTGCTTGTACAATAGTGACGGGCCTGACTGTCCTAATTGTGTATTACATATTGTAATTAATGTTTTTCGTAGAATTTTGAGGAATATTTTCAATTTTTGTAGTAAAGCAGTACATGCATGTCTATATGGATTATTTGGTACATTTAGATATTTTACATTGTTTTAAAATTAATTTTTAACAAAATTTGATTCCATAACCATACAGTTTGTGTGATTTTAGATCTGTATTATATTAAATTGAAAAGAATATAAAAATACTGCCAAAATGAAGCCAAAGCTATCACAATTATATCAATAGCAAATTTCAAGTGTGTGATTAAAAATATATGATTGTATTACTATTAATTTACTATTATAACATAATATTATATCAATTAAAAATAAATGATAATAAGAAAAAATAAATATTAACCCCTTCACTGCAACCGGTGTATGCTATGTACAATTAAATTCATATTTATTGTTTTTTTTAAGATTTTAATTTTGAGATCTATATGATCTAATTATTTCAGTTTAAAATAATGCGAACCATGGTTACTAAAATATGTACGGTTACCGGAAAATGAGAATACAGGGACGTAATAGTAAGTCTGGAGCAGTGAATGGTATAAATGTTTTGGACATTATGGTAGTCTGGAGCAGTGAAAGGGTTAAGAACAAAATGTATGTGTTGTTATTTTAGTATTAAAATTGTTAAACATTGCAAGATTGTAACATATTACACTCGCATGCATTGTATCCATCTTACAAATGTGATGGCATATTGTATGTTCTAAACAATCCATTTAAATGATAGATACTAGATGTGTGAATTGACCTATTATCAAATTTTAAAGTAAAAATATTATGTAGTAAATCTGAAAGGTTCTTTTTATGTTGTATTTTTAAAATGAGAAGATATGAGCAACGAGCATTTCAAAATTGAAATTTTTTGTAGATTATAAAATATTCATAATTTGTTTTAAAATTAAAATATAAAAAAACCTTTGCTAATATTCTTATTTTTAAAACTGTTACTAGGTCAATTCAATCTTATATTAAACATAATAGAGTTAAATGGATTATCCAGAACGTACAATTTGGTATGATATGTGTTGGTAAGATGGAGACAACGAGTCTTCTAGATGAAAATTTAAAACAGTATTGGGTAGTGGGTAGTAACAAATTATCATTGTTCAGACAAATTACTAAAGATAATAATATTTGTATTTACCTGTTGTTTCTATTAGCATTGCAAAAATAGTTTCTTGAAGGGAAAAACACAAGTCTTCAGGAGTATATTCACCAGATGATAGCAATGATGGTGCCTTTTCTTCTATATAGGATAGTATACCAGAAAACGATACATCCATACCTTTTACTACATAAGGTAATTTAAGATATTTTTTACCACTAAAAACATTAATAATACATTATTTAATACACATTTTTAATTTTTAATGTAACTCATGTTATTACTTTTTAGCCATTTGTTCAATATTGTAACCAGGACTAGGATCATTGGATAATTTTAAAACTCTTGCAAATCGATCTAAGCAATTTCCAACAGCAATATCTATTGTTTCACCAAATATTCTGTAATATTTTCCAGAATAAGCTATGACTTGAGTATTTCCTCCACTAACATATAAAACAGTAGGGTTGTCACTACCGGTTATTAAGCGACCCATTTCTATATCTGGTCAATATTATTAAGGTTGGATTTAAACAATTAGTAATAAATCAAACGTTCAATGCCATAAAAGGATACGTGCAATACAATGGTTAACAGGTATTAAAGGTTTGTTCCAAAGTTGAGCGAGAGTACGTGCCACAGCAGCAACACTAACTAAACAGCTACCAATTCCAGGACCCTTAGTAAAACATACAACATCAATCTGTTCCGGTTGTATGCCAGATGTTTTGATTGTTTCTTCTAATAACAATATAATATTATTTTGGTGATGTTTTGCAGTTTCTCGGGGTAAAAATCCTAAAATCAATACAATTGTATGTAGGTGTTTTTGCAAATATAAGTAACAATATTAAAAAGGAAAATAAATACCTTCACCTGGCGGTGTTATGTATGTTCTTCTACAATTCGCTAGCACCTCACCATCTTTAACGATTCCAATACCTAGTTTATTTGCACTACCTTCAAATCCTATGCTAATAACCATTGTTTAGAAAAAAATTTTAGGTAAGTTCACTATCTCTGTGTTTGTCACTTAGTCATGATGGTCGTGTTCCACTTATTCCAGTAAATTCCAGTATTACCCTATGGTTTGTCGTTTGAAACTTTGGTTTTCGAATCTTAATGTGCCAAGTTTATGATGGAGCCAAATTACTTATCAGTTATCACTTTTAATTCCGGTCACTCACGAAGCCACGAGGTATTCACTATTCTGTTATTCTGTGGTGGTATCACGGCTAGAGATAATACTATCTTTAATCCATTCAAATCCATCGTATGTGGTTTTTATGGAAAAATCTAAAATAGCAAATTCGTAAATCTGATTATAAGAACAACTTTTAAGGAACCATGGTAAAAACATTTCTAAGTCAAATACCTATTTTATTTTTTAGAATTTTTTTAAATATCAATATTTTTTCGAGTAAATTAATTTAGAACGTAATACCTTTTTACAATTATTTTTGAGAATTTCCTGATATTAGTTTATTTCTTAAAATATTCAATAAAACATTAGAATTCTGACATAATATTATGCTGTTTGTTTTTCGAAAGGAAGAAAACTGTCGCTCGATCTTTCGCTAGTATTCTTAAAAGTTAACCTTATACCTACAACCTACTTAACATCTTATATTGCTTATCATAGACCTATTAATTAAAGTTAGTTAATAGGTCTATCATGGACATAGACCGTCTATGTTACTTATATTCAAAAATACAATTAATTTAAATACTGTCAATATTGAAATTTAAATAAAAATTGCATAATATTTTTTGTAGAACTGCGCATTAAGGGAAGTACAAAGTAGTAACTACTAAATAGTAAGTACTGAATACAACCTTACGTCTTACAAGACAACTATAATATGTCTATATAATATACTGCATATTATTATAGTATGTTATATACCTAGTTCAGTGAGTTGTAGGCTCACTTTTAATCTCTTTTCTATAGTTGTATAGGAATATAAGATTCATTCTACTTTCTGTCTCACTGGTATCGTAGTAAAATGAATTACGAAAAGAGTTTATTTGAAATTTTAGATGACATGAAGAGTACCTAAAATCTAAATGTTTGAACTTGAACCCATAATATTATGGGAGTTCCTCAGTTCCTATATTATGGAACATTTAAAGATATAAACATAGTATATACACGACATACGTCATGTCAAATATTATGTGGGCTTATCGCCTATTACTGGCATCATGCGTTTGGTGAAGTAGGTACCTAAATATACATTTAGTATAATATACTATCGCGATCATGTAATAGCAATAATAAAACATTGTAATAATAATTCCTAATAATTTAGGGTCAAAATTATACATTTATTTTTATATCAGTGATAATTTATATTTTATAATTACCTAACATGGCCGTCTCATAATATATAATAATATTATGTAAATATAAAAAAAATACAAACTGTACACATTTACATACATTTACAATATAGCAATTTAAAATTGTATGTCCTAGATTTTTGGGGGGACTAAGCCCATTATAATATAATATACCTACTGTTCAACGAACTGTCCGACTATTGTTAGATTATTTTTATATTTTTCTGTTCACTGAAATTATTAGAATCGTTCATCGTCTCCGACGAATAACGACAATTGGCGATTGCCATACCTAGATGATATTCTATGCAGTCAGGAACTATACGGTCTATTGATAAATCGTTTGTTATTTTACAGAAATCTTTGAGATTTGCAATGTACTTATTCTGGTTTTCTATATAAGTTGATGTTTGCATGCCAGATCTAACGACTAACCATAGAAATTAGTCTACGAGTTTATAGAGACTCTAATGCATTCTCCCTCCGGTGCCCCTAGATGTCCACAAATTCGCTAAACTAGACCGGTTTAAAATAAATTATCCTACATTATCCCGCACCGGGATAATGAACCATGTAAACGATCCCGGTGCATTATTTTTCACACCGGTTTAATCTTGCGAATTTGTAGAGTGTTGGGGAAGTTATATTTCTTTGGTAGGTAATTAAATTACAATGTGAATTTATGTTATGTAGGTAGGTACTACCTCCCTGCAGTCCAAAACTCGATTGCCGGGATTTAAATTTTAAAAAAAAATGCTGTAGGTAACCTATATCGATCTATTCTAAAATGGAAACTTAACTTACCAATAATATCATTAGGTACATATACCTATATAAAAAAGTGAAATGTGAACATTTTAAATAAAAAATCCTGTATAAAACCATGTCTACCATCCCAAATAAATTTTAAAGTTCCTTCGCATACATCTCGTTCTCAAAAAATCTTCCGTATTCTTAGCGCCAATACAAATTATTTACAGAATGTCAAAATAAGCCTCCAAGCCCTAAGACGTATTATAATATAATAGGTATACGTATTATATGTCACTCCTCGCAAATTGATGATGATTTGTTTTAATGTTTAAATATTAGTACTTCTATTATAGTATTAAATATAATATTTATAATGTATTTAAATGTCTTACTAATTGTTGAACTGTTACTTTAATGTTAAAGGGAAAACCCGTATACTAGTAATAAATAAATACATTGGCATTTCTATTCGTAGGTCTGGTACACCGTAACATTTTGAAATTATTTCATTACCTTTTGATATATTATATCAATTTAAAAATATTTAAAATACCTATATACATAGGAATGAGTTTCTTTTAAAAAATGTATTTCATTAACACAAATCGGTAAAAGGGTAGTGTGGAGGCAGAGCCCCCCACGAAACGCCACATTTACAACGTATACCAAATGTGGCTTCATATTCTCTATTTATGTATCTATTTAATACAGTAAAATGTTCTATTGTAATGAAACAATTTCATATTCAAATTTGAAATTAATTATGATTTGGATGTGTGGGGGAGGGGGGGGGTCGTTCATTTACCTTACGAAATACGAACACAATTTTTTGAATCATAACAAAACCTAACCTTACCTAATAATAATAAAATCGTTTTATTTTCCAATTTTATCAAAATTTGAACTTCAATAACTTATAAAATTATAATATTCATCAACATAGTCAGGTCAATGTATTTTCGATATTTATATGAAATTATTCTTTGTTATAAATTAATATTCAATTATACGGGAACGATCATGAAAATACAAGGGTCTTCTTATCACAAATAAATTGATGTATAAGTTTGTATGACGATCTGCTAGAATGAGAGGCAATGATGAAAATAGTCTTTCTCACTTCCTCATTCCAGCACTCTTCCAGTCTTCCCTCTATATTGTTATTATAGCCATGGCCTATCCCACATTCCCACGAACATTAGAGAATAATGTTCCCTATATTTTTATTATAGCCATGGCGTATTCCATGAACATTAGAGAATACTGAATAATGTTTCTCTAATGGTCATGGCCAATCCATATCCATTCTTTAATATTTACTACACTAGCGACTAGCTAATAGCTTAAAAGATCAGAATCCAACACGGTCTATGATGGTAACGCTGTATAATGATACCGCGTGAGAAAGATTCAGCCAATCACAGAGACCAATTTCTTACCGGAAATTATGGTTCACCTTATCACGGAGGAGCCAACAGTGTGAAAATAATATGTGAATGTGTGTTTGTTCTTTAATCTATGGTGATATTTATTATTTACGTACTCAATTAGTACTCAACTACAATATTGTGACCACAGAATATATTCTATTTTATTATAACAGTATATCTATGACTGTGACTAAAGTGCAACAAACCCTACTTCACTACCGCTACGTCAACGGCACGGTTTAAGGTATCTTAAACCTTGGTCAACGGTGATTTGACACTCGAGACGGTACAAAAGATTTTTTTGTTGTTGTTTGAATGAAGATTGTTGAACCACGGTTACGTGTAAATTGTAGATATTTATACCTTCTGTAACCTAAATCTAACATATGTTTTTCATTTATTTTATATTTTTATCTACAATATTGTTCTGTATTTTCGTAAATCATAATACAAGTTACTATTTAGTATACTTTACTATTTTACTACCTATTTAGTATATTTTACCTATACAGTTTGCAATCATTTATTTTTCGTTATAATCGTCAATAATATATTATATTTTTTTTAACTCCTTTTATTGTTTCTCCACTTTTTCATTTTTTTCCCATTTTATTAAATTTAATATTCGATTAAATCTTTGGATATTTTTTTACATTAATTGATTGTATTATTTACTTTGTTTATAAACTATTATAGTCATGGATAAATTCAGTACGTCCCGTTATAAATGTTATTAACTCATAACATAATTAACATGAATTTGTCAAAGCTAAAAAAATAAAAACGATTTTGTGATTTGGACTAAATATATTAAGATGTCGTCAAACAGTACTATTGAAAATTCTAAAAATACTGGTTTGTAAAATCTATTTACGGGCATGTGAGTATATTTTAATTTCAATTTTTGTTTTATGATAGATATGCTTACTCGAAGTTATTCAGATCGAAGTAATGATCGGAATCGAGATGCTAATAGTAACCGTGAACGTGATTATGATGGATTAAAGCAACAATGTGATAAAGCAATGCATGAGTTGATGATGTTGAGAAGGTACATACCTAATTGTTTTAATATCAAATCTGAAAATAATTAAAGTTTCACACATTTTGTTTCGTTACCACAGACAACATGGAGAAATAGTGCGAAGATACGATCAGACAAGAAAAGAATTAGAATATTGCCGTAGTCAAAATCAAGTTATGATTAATCAATATGAACAAGCTGCCCAAGAAACATCTTCATTACGTGCTAAACTAGCTGCAGAAAAACAAATTTTGAATAGATCCGAACAGGTACTTATTTCTTATTGCTTTTTAAACATTAGAAGGAGCAAACATTTTTGATTTTACAGAGGATTAATATATTATCCAATTTAAAAATTTCTTTGTAATTTGTATAGGTAATAATAAAGTAATAATAGTTTTTCTATTAATGGTATTAATGACATTTTAGTAAAAACTGTTCAATGTTCATTCAGCATATTATTGTTATGAATTTGGTTCAGTATTTTTGATCTTGTCTTATACTCTAATCCTAATTTTGAACGCATGTGTAATATACAGCATGTAACAGATAGAACTGACTTTTGGGAATAACTTTTGTTCTATTCAATATTTTAAAACTTTTTTTTATATATTTAATTTATAGCCACTTGCGCTACTTGTGTAATAAAAAAAAACTATTTTTATTTTTTAATGCCTACCAAAAATAAAAAAATTTAAATTTTTTGGTTAAATTCAAAAGAGTCAATTTGTGAATCTGATTATAAGAATGATTTGGATGGTAAAAAAAATGCATCTAAAGCAAGTAGTTTATTTTTTAGAATTTTTTTAAAATATCAATGATTTTTTGATTAATTTAATCTGGAACACAATAACTTTTTTAAAAATATTTGCTAACATGGGTATATTTCTTAAACTATTTATTAATCATATAATTTTAACAATTTTTGTCATACTTTTAAGTAGGTAGCATACATTTTTTTTTTCGGTCATGTCTTTCTGTTACACCTTGTATATAATATAATATTTTTATGCTAAATATTAAATACATATTTATTTTTTATTTACCTATTTATTATTTACCCTACATTATTTATCTTATTATGTCTTGATAGTTTATAGATTTTGGAAGGAAAAAATGTTGATTAAGGTAAAAAAGCATAAATGCAGTTTAATTCCCATGCTCAATTTTCTAAAATTGTGGAGTCCCAATATAAATGTTCAAAAAACTCTTTGACTTTTTAAATAAGATTTTTTTATTCTGAATATGATGGAACAATTAGATTTAACAATCATACTTCATAGGTACTTATTTTTTAAGATTTACTTGCATAACCTAATATTTTATAAGTTAAATATTGCCACTGACTCTTAAATAAAAGTATATTGTTATTAACCCACTAGGCTATTAGATTCTGAGTGGAACGATGAATGTATTGATTTTACAATGATGTGTGTTTTTTTATTTTTTTTTTATTTTTTTTTTATTTTTGTGTCTGTCATCACGTTTTAGGACAGTAAAAGTGTTTGGATTTTCTTCAACAGTACCTTTTCTGATAGGAAAGTGAATCTAGTTGGTACTTTGGGGGGTCAAAAGTAAAATTTTTCCAATAGTTTTCAAAAGCGCCGTGAAAAACAAAAGAAAAATTAAGGAAAAACGGGAATTTTTACGCAAAATCTGTTTTCGAGAAAATCGATTTTGGTTTTTGGTGTAACTTTAAAAAAAATGACCGTAGATATATGAAATTTTGACTGAATGTTTATCTTAGCATTTTCTATACACCATAACATTTTCAAAATATTTTGATTTATTTTGAGCTCTTTATGGACATTTTCATTTTCCATTTTTTTTTAGTTTTTTTCTAAAAATATCAATAAAATTTTATTTGTTGGATAAAAAAGCTTGAAAATTTAATAGAAGGCTCCTACGTTAGTCACAGTTTTTTTTATAAGCATTTAAAGTTCAAAAATGACAAA
>NC_042495.1:66590692-66608567 GCF_005508785.2 Acyrthosiphon pisum
CCTAATAGATATTATGATATGATTAATTTGGAATTTATTATAGGTACCTATTATAGGTCAATTTTTTTTTAATACCATAGATAAGTATATATTATATGTCTAATACATAGACTGATATACCGTCTCCGCTCAGAATCGTTTTTCTTATACAGTGATATTATATCATTGAATTCAAATTTAATACTGTCCATTATACAATAAGGGGACGTTATACCCGCATGTGTTGTCTCTGTCTTACGAGTGCGTAATATAGCAAATTCTACGCTCAGCAGAACACGTGTAGCTCCGTTGGTTTAAAAATTAGAGTGAATTGACCTCTTATAAAATCTAAAGGTAAGATTATTATCTAGACAACCTCATGGACTTTTTATTATATTTTAATTTCAAAGCGAGCTATGAGTATTTTAAAATTGTAAATTGTTTGTACAACTTTAAGTACTCATAACTCGCTTAAAAATTAAAATATAATAAAAAACCCATGGGCTTGTCTAGATAATAATCTTACCTTTAGATTTGATAAGAGGTCAATTCACTCTACTGCGAGTCTGCTGAGCGTAGACTTTGTTATGTTATGCACTTGTAAGACGGAGACAACACATGCGGGTATATCGTCCTCTTAGCAACTGACGTTCGTAGGTGATATGATAACAATACAGTACAAATCAAAATTAAAATAACAAATACTATTTCTACAAAAATATATGAAATCACAATACATTTTAATTGAGTTAAAGTTTAGTGAGATGTAGAAATAAATTTTTATTTTACTTATAATTTCCATTACTCTATTGCAAAGTACCTATATAAGTTATATATTTGATAGGTACAAAATTTGTATTTTTGGTATTTACTTTTCCAATAATATATTTTAGCATAGAGTAATAAATTATAATATTAAGTATTTTAAAATTGTATTTTGAAGCTATTAAAATATTTTTCAGGATATTCCCGAAGATGATACAGCAAGTGGTGATTCGCTTAATGATCACTTTATGCCATATGATTCAAGGCTAGAAGATTATGATGCTTTAAGAAAGGGATATGAGGACTTACGCACTACACATTCAGCTGCTGTTGATAAAATGGACATGATGAAAGATGAAATTAATCAACTGAAAAAACAATGTAATGAATTATTTAAAGAACGGGATATAGCTTTTCGAGAAAGAGATGGTTTAAAACAACAGTGTACAGCAGCTATACGCCAATGGGATTTAACACTTCGAGAACGTAATGATCTTCAAGAAGCTATACAAAAAGTTCAACAACAACATGAAGAAGCAGTCAAAGAAATGAAAGCTGCTGTTGCTTATAGTGTAAAAAGTAGTAAGGAACTTAAAGAATTGAACAAAGCTCATGATGCTGCTGTTAAAGAATATAGCCTTATTATGAGTGAGCGTGATAGTGTTCATAATGAACTTGAAAAGCTCTCTGAAGATTTATCTCAAGCTTACAATAAAAATAAATCATTGGAAAATGAAATAAAATCTTGTAGAGATGAAAAAAAAACTCTACATTTGCACATTGAATCGTTAAAACGTGAAATAACATCAGCATTACACGATCGTGATAAAGCACTTAAACAATGTAATGATTATCAGGAAAGATTTGGAGAGATAACAGCTAAAAATGAATCTCAGCGAGAATTTAAGAGTCATTTAGATTATGGCTTCAGTAGAGAAAGAGAAAATAGAAATGATTCACGAGAACAAGTAGCTTCTTTAGATTTATTTAACTCTTGTCAAAAAGAACGTATGGATAATCTAGATCAAGCTAATCAGGAAATTGAACGTTTAAGAAAATTAGCAGATAAATATCATAATGAATTAGACGAGTCTTTAGAAGAAGCAGAAGTATCTAAAAGACGCCGTGATTGGGCTTTTAGTGAACGCGATAAAATTGTGTTAGAGCGTGAAAGTATACGAACACTCTGTGACAGTTTAAGAAAACAGCGCGATGATGCTGTGAGCAAGTTAGCGCGTGCTATGAGAGACTGTGATGATATAATGAAACAAAAAAGTGATACAGCTAAAGAACTCAATGATTTTAAGTACGATAATAATTTTTTTAAATGCAATTTTTTTCTTATGCAAATGTTTTTTTTTGCTTTATAGGGAAAAAATGGAAGCTCAATTAGAAAAAGAAGCTCGTTTACTACAATTACAGGCTACTGGTCGTTATAGTCAAGACTCTGCAATAGATACCGACCTTCAAGAATGGGATACAGAAATATTAAATATTGATTTAGTAAGTGTTATTTAAAATAACAGTTTACTTATGATTTAATGTAAATGTATATTTTTAGGGAGTCTTAGGGACAAATGAAGATTTAGGGATTGATTTACTTGGCGGAAGAGATGATCCTTTATACCCCAATGATAATGCAATTTATATATCATCTGTCAATAAAGGAAGTGTTGCAGCAAGGAAATTGAGGTTGAACATACTTAAAATCTATTTATATTTATACTATAACTATATAGTATGTACATTATATCTAATATATAAAATTCTCGTGTCACAGTGTTAGTGGTTGCACTCTTATGAAATTTTGTACGGTCAACAAAGTGCACGGGATCAGCTAGTAATATATATATGAGTCAGTTAGTCAATTCTGTTCTTTAAATTTATATTTATCTCAACAATACAATATCCAATCATCTATACATTTCTTTAAATTTAAAACTTAAACAAATAAACTGTTGACTGTTTACTTAATTTCGGCACTCAAATATTGGTAATATTTTAGGATGGTCCTTTTATGTGAAAGAATTACATTACTTACGGAAAAAGATGTTTTTATTTAAGAAAGATATCGAAAATGTAACAAATTATATTCTTAGAATGTTCTGCTTAATTGATGATACTATATCTATTGATTGCCTAGTGGGTGCCTGGGCCCTGTCTGTAATCTGTATAGACCAAAAAGATTTAGTAAATGTGTCAGCACATTTTTGTGTTTGCTGGACAATTAGATCGTAGAGTTATTATGCATAATGCAGACTTTTATACATTATATAATTGGCATGGATTCCTAACAAAACACCTGTTATTTAAAAGGATATAAGTATAGTGTTTGTTATCTGTCTCTGATCTATGTGTAACATAGTTAATTTTACTTCAGAAAAACCAGTTTAGTGTTGTTAGTTTTAATATTGGAGTGAATTGACCGATTATAATAATTAAAGGTATGAATATTATCTAGGGCACCTCATAGGCTTTTATTGATCTTTTTATTTAAAAATGCATTATAAATATTTAAAATGTTCATACTTCTCTTTAAAATCACAGATGATATTCTTATGATAGGCCAATTTACTTTAGTGTTATAACTAGCAAATTACAACACAAAATTAGTTCTGATGAATGAAAATTTGTTGTGTTTTATTGTTTTGTGTGGGTTTGAAAGAGAAATAAAATAGTATGATGACTTTCTCTCAAAAATTGTATTTAATTATTTCATAAATATGAATGATAAATAATATAATATAACTTTAAATATTAAAATTTTTTTTATACTATTTGAAAATATTAATATCTATGTATGTTTTTTCTTCTAGAGTTAATGATTGTATATTAAGAGTGAATAGCCTTGATTGTACATCAATTAGTAAGCGATTAGTTTTGGAGACTATGAGATCATTAAGTAGTGCTACTTTGGTTGTAAGACGCAGAAAGCCTGCTTCTCCATCTAGAAGTCTTTTCACAACTCAACTACAAGTAAATAATTATGATCATGGAATATCATTGGAAACTGGTATATACATAAATAAAATATCACCTGGATCTCTGGCTGCTAAAGATGGAAATTTAGATGTGGGTGATAGAGTATTAAGTGTAAGTAAATGTTTAAATGAAAATAAATGATTAGTCTGTATATTCTTGTTTCTGTTTTTTTTTTTTAGATTAACAACACAACAGTAGATAATATAAAAAATTCAAGAGAAGCAATGCTATTACTGCATGAACCTGGTGATGTATTAACTATTACTACTATGAAATCAACATATTGTGCAGGAAATTGTGGTTCCGGTCCAAATCGTGATATTTATAAAAAATATACTAATAGTACAACACAAACAGATAAATCTAGTTATTCAAGATGTCAAGAATCTTATCAAAAATCTCAATATGCTCAGTCGAGAAGAATGATGCTTGATGTACCAGAAAAACCTCATAGAAATCCTTCACCTGTCAATAATTCTATCACTGAACGAGATCAAGAAAAAGATGCTATTGCTACATTAGATTCTGTAATTGATGCTTTTAAACCACATCCTGCACCCCCCACTACTACTAAACATTCTAGGTAATTATTTATTTTTTCTTGGTTCAATATAGTTTCTTTATTTTTAAAATAACTACTGCTATAATTTCTTTTTCATCAATTTTTCTCAATATGCATAGATTTTTCCAATTTTTAATATAATAAAATATAATATAATTCCTCAGACTTTCTTAACTCGTCAAAAGAACCTCTTGTATCATTAACTCTTTAGTTAAATATGTAATAAAACAATTCTTAACTGCCTAGTCTATTATAGAGAATCAAGTAGTAACTGCCATTTTCAGCTTAAAACTTATTAATTATAGGCAGTTGCATCGTTTTAGTTTTTTGATAGGTCCCCCAAATTAATAGTATGGTAAGAAAGATGTGCCAGTATACTAGGTACCGTTTGTGGTACCAATGCCTATAAAAAAATTATTTGTTTCTCAACTTACATTAAAAACAAACAAATTATTTCAAAACTGGTGCATTTTTTAATTGACTTAATTAGTTCTTCTATGAATTTATTATTTATTAGTATTATTCTCATGACATTCTAAGATCTAGATCAGGGTTGGGAAAAAACACATTTTTAAAAAAAAGTTTTATGATGGTTTTAAACATGTAAAAAAACCATCTTTTAAAAACTTTTTAGATTCTGAGATGAATGTATTGATTTTACAATGTGTGTGTTTTTTTTTGTCTCAATACTTTAAGACAGTAAAAGTGCTTGGATTTTCTTCAACCGTATCTTTTCGTAGAGGAAAGTGAATCTAGTTAGTACTTTGGGTGGTAAAAAGTATAAAATTCCTAATAGTTTTCAAAAGCGCAGGGGAAAAAAGAAAAATTAAGGAAAACCAGTTATTTTTACACAAAATCGGTTTTGGTTTTTAGTATAACTGTAAAACAAATGACCGTAGATACATGACATTTTCACTGGTTGTTAATATTAGCAGTTTCTGTACACGATACAATTTTCAAAACATTGATTTGTTTTGAACTGTTAACGGACATTTTCAGTTTCCAATTTTTTTAGTTTTTTTTTCTATAAATGTCAATAGAATTTGAATTATTGGGTAAAAAAGCTTGTTAAAAAAAAGTTAAAAAGAAGACTCTTAATATATTGTTATAATAAAATTTGAAAAATATTAAAAATCCATACTCACATTTTTATTTTAAAAACATTTAAATTTCGAATTTTGATAAAAGGCGTAAAAATTATGAAAATATGCAAATTATTTTGAGTTAGGAATTCCTAAAAATTTTTCTTTTTAAATTCATGATTTTTAAATGTAATACAAGATTCTTTATAGAGTTATCTACCTTTATCAAAAAAAAAAAAAAATGTGTGAGAAAATCAAATTAAACTTTTATGAGCGTTTGAAGTTCAAATTTTTACAACATTGGATATTCACTCTATTTCTTACATGTAGGGATTTTCTTATTTTGTTGTAAGTAATTCAAAAAGAAATAACCGTAGACACTTTAAATTTATATCATATATTATTTTATTAATTCCTATACTTAATAAAATTTTCATCTATTTTGACTTGTTTTGAGCAGTTTATGTAAATTTAAAATTTTTATTTTTTTGTTTTTTTTTTCTGTAAATATCAATAAAATTTAAAGAGCGTAAACATTTATACAAGGCCCCTGATATATTGCTTAGATGGCAGCTGAAAAATATTAAAAATACATAGGCACAATTTTTTTTATAAGCATTTAAAGTTTGATTTTTGACAACATTTATCAAATTCAAAATTTGAAAATGATTTAGAAATATTGAACACAGTTTTTTTTTTATATAGTTATTTTATTTTCAAATCAAGATTCACGATTTTAGTTATTTTGTTGTAATCTTATAATATTAATTCAACTTACCGGCTATCGTATTAATAATAAGTAATAAAAATATAAGTATTAATTACAATTATGAAAATAAAAGTAAAAAAATATAAAATACAGATTTAATTGATGCTGAAATAGCGAAATAGATGTATCAGCAGCGCCGGATTGAGAGTTTTCGGCCCACCGAGATTTTAAATTTCTATCTTTACTGCTCTAGCGTGTATTATCGCGATTGACAATTCTTGAGGATTAAATAACCAATACACTATACATCAGTATTATACAGCTGACGCATCTATTGTTTTAACCGTGTATTTGGATCTATATTTTACTATATCACTATCTAAAAATACTAGACTACTTTTGTCCAAAAATAATAACAGCCCAAATTTTACGCGGCCCACCGAGATTTTCTCGGTAGCTCGCCGGTTCAATCCGGGCCTGTGTATCAGTATTCAGTAAAAAAAATGTTCTGTATTATGCAAAGCTTATTGTCAGACAGTTTTTTATCTTTGTTATTGATACCTTTATAGGTCTATTTATAAATTTAATATTCACTGGTTTTACTCTTGAACCAATAAATCAATAATGAATGAAACGCTAATCTTCCATATTTGTCAATTATCTTATGATAAGACTCTTCATTTAACAAAAAGAGAGAAAGAGATAGAAACAGCTATGCAAATTATAACAATTTATGAGTATGGAAATAAACACGGAATAAGGTATCTTAGTCCATAGAAATAATTAATAAGTTTAAAAAAAAAAAATTTCATTGTACAATGTTTATTTTTACAAATAAATTATCCCTAATTTAATAGGACGCGTCAGCGCACTGGAATTTAACGAAAGCCATTATTATTAGTAGAAATTTATGTCCAAATTGTATTTTGTGTTTATTTGATATTTTGCATTCCGCAAATTATGCTGCTGGTTATAGGTACATATCATATATAACAGTGTCAAACGAATACTAAAATATACAAATTATTTTAGATTAAGCCAAAACCAATAATTACTACTAAATTATACAAGACTCTAAGGTTGATGTGAATTAGTACATTGCATATTTATCCTTTTTTTTTTATAGTTAGGTAACTTTATTTTAAAATTATTTAATAAACATACCTTTCATGATTTTTTTTTTTTTATAGTCGACATAGAAAATCTAAGGAATTAGACAAGAATGGTGGTACTTGGCCAAAAGCTAGAAGTGGCCCTGTAATTGAACATGGAACTGGTACAATACTTCATCCTCGTAAAAATAAAGAACGTTTGCCATTGTCTGTACTTTTAAATAATCCTCCGACTTGGTCACCTCAAAATAATTCAAAAACTGATACTTCATCCATAGATTTCTCTGTCAGGTAAATATTTTATTTTATTCTATATATTAAAATAAAATATATTTGAAACTATTTGCTTATTTTATTTAAATAGATCTGGTAAAGTTGGTAAAGATGTAATGGACTATTATGTTAAAAAGAAAACTGGAAAATATACAAATAGCGATACAGAAAGTAATGCTGGGGATAACCTCGCAGCAAGACCTACATCAAATATATATGGACCACCATCAACCAACGCTCATCATTTTTTTACTCCACAATACAGTAGATATTCTCAACCATCTCCATCTCATAGCGGGGAATCAATGTTATATTGTTTTGAACCTCCTTACAATCATGTTTCTCAAGTAAATTAAAATATATGTGAAATAAATATTATATACATTTACTTGTTATTAATATAGACAATTTATACAGTTTCATCATAGTCACTCTCCATCAGTTGATATGCACTACAATAGACATACAACTAGATCACCTCATCGCATAATGACGAATATCGGCTATCGTGGTGAAGATATGCCAGAATCTTATCATGGTTATGAAGTTGGTACATTTCCTAGAAAGAGAGAAACTCCTAGATTTAGGTATGTTTGTATTTTTTTTTTTTTTGTGTACATTTTTATTTTGAAGAAAATGTTAAGAAAACATTAAACCCACATAGTTGTTCCTGTCTTTCAAACTTACGACATAGTAAATTTGTCTTCAGTAGAATTAATTTTGTATTGTTAGGTTGATTCAGTCAAATAAATTTATATTAAAGCTAGGAACATACAATTTGTTCTGCTAAATGCAAATTTAGTATTTACATTATTTCATACTCAGCGAGTCATAACTTTTTAAAAAATTTTAATTTTCTAAAAAACTGATGTACAATGTACATATAGGTTATTTTTTTAGTACTTCTTGCTTTTAAATTTGATAATCAATCAATTCACTACAATATTGAAAGTATCAACATAAAATTAGTTCTGCTGATGTTGAAAGTCTGACGGAGTCAGCACATGTGTTATAACATGTTTATTAGTTAATATGATAAAACCATTAAAATAATATATTATGCCCAAGTATAAACACTTAGAATATTGAGAACTATACTATAGTTGACCCAATTAACGTAAAACACTCATTATTTCAAAACTAATAAAGTTTTTGAAAATATTTTTGTTATATTGTTTTATGTTGTTAAAAACAAGATGCTTCTAAAACATCTTTATTTTTAGTCCTTTTAATTTTTAACTTTTTTAGTAACAATATGAATTTTTAATTCCTTATTTAAAAGCCAAATAATTTTTGAAGTATAATTTATTGATATATGAAAATTGAACTTTGGACAAATCGTTTATTAGTTATAAGTATTTAAAGTTATCAGTTATAACAGTTATACTAATAAACTACTTGACCTACATTTGATTTTTATAGATTGAAATACTTCAAATAATATTTTGCTTTGTAATAAGAAATTAAAAATGTGTATTATTCAAAACTGTAAAAACTCAAAAAATAGTAAAACTATAATGTTTTTCCAAAAATATTGTTTTGTAACTACGTATAATAATGTAAAATAAATATTTTCAAAAACATTAGTGTTTTCTAAAATAACGAGTGTTTTAAAGTGACTGGGCCATAACTAACATTTGATAAAAAGTTATTTATATTTAAATTATAATAATAAATATGAATTAATATGTATTACTTATTTTACTTAGAATACCTTCCAACCCAAGTGTGGCTAGTAAAAGTAGTGGTGGTGCAGTTGGTATATCAACTGGGAGTATTGATAGATCTGTAAGTAGTGAGAGGGATAGCCCAATGCCTACTTTTAGAGTTGAAGTTCTTAATTCTGGGCAAATACCTATGCCTGCCAACAAGCGACAATCCTTACCTGAATATGGTTGGGCATCAAAGTTAGTTTTAAAACTAAAATATTGATAGTTTTATTGCTAATTACTAATAAAATAAATATTTTAGATATTTAAAAAAACCACTACTAAGAGGTGTTGGAAGTGGTCCGTTAACTGGCGAGTTGAGATGGATCAGTATAGAGAAATCAGTTGAACCTCTTGGAATTCAGATATCTTGTGTTGACAGTGGTGGAGTTTTTGTATCTACTGTTAGTGAACATAGTGTGGCTTCCAAAGTAGGTCTTCAAGTTGGAGATCAACTATTAGAAGTTTGCGGAATAAACATGAGAAGTGCAACATATCAGTTAGCTGCAAACGTTTTACGGCAGTGTGGAAACTCAATTACCATGCTAGTACAATATAGCCCAGATAGTACGTCTTAATTAGTACATTAATAATTTTGTATAAATAAATATTAACTAATTTATTTTTTTAGAATACCAAGAGCTAGAAGGTGCTGAAAGTTCAACAAGCAGTCGTTCAGAAACTCCAACACCGTGCAATTCCCCTACTGTTAATAGAAAGTCTACAGGTGCTTCAGTTATAGCTCATGGCATGGCTACATTAACTCGTCGAAAGAGTGATCGAAATACAGATAGTAGAAGTTTAAGAGCATATGAACCACGGTATTTTATCATGGAGACAAGGAAGTGTAGTAACTTAGGAATAAGCCTAGTTGGCGGAAATGCTGTTGGAATATTTGTTCATAGCGTTAACTTAAATTCATTGGCTTATAACGCGGGTTTACGGTACGGCTACTTTAAATTTGTCTATTTTAATTAAGCTTAACTCATAGACCTTATACTAATAGACGGAACATCCAGGCGGGATGCGGTTGGATGGTACGGTTTGCGTTACAGTGATATATATATATTATTTACAGTAATATACAGAGTATTGTATCATCTAGTGCGCATGTGCGGTGTACGTTGTACTACCTTGATAGTGCCGTCACGCTTGGACGCCGGAACTACAACCACATTCCGTCTATTAGTATAAGGTCTTAACTATGGATTTATAATTTATTTACAAATATTTTTTTTTTACACAGAACTGGTGATCGTATACTTGAATATAATGGAACAGATTTAAGAGAAGCGACTGCTGAAGAAGCAGCTTATGAATTAGCCAAGCCAGCTGAAAAAGTCACCGTTCTAGCACAATATTTAATTGATAGTCAGTAGTAACATAATTTTAAAATTATTATTAAATGTTTCTAAAAGAAAAAATATGTATTTAATCATTTTTTTATTACAATAGAATACAATGAAATAAAGGATAAACCTGGTGATAGCTTTTTTATACGAGCACTGTTTGATCGTACAATTGAATTAAGTGATGCTGGTAGTAATTCTTCTCAGTTACAATTTCGTAAAGATGATGTTTTGTATGTAGATAACACAATGTATAATGGTGTTCCGGGCAATTGGCGAGCGTGGTTAGTTGATCACAATGGTTATAAACAACAAGTTGGCATTATACCTAGCAAATACAAGTAACTATATTTAAAATTTAAATGTAAAAATATTTTGTAATACAATGGTTTATTGTTAAGTTTAATTTTTTATGATTAGAGTTGAAGAAGAACTTGTAATTAGACGTAGTGGAGGCGAATTAGAAGGTGATGCACGACGTGCAACAAGACGAAGTTTCTTTAGACGTAAAAAACATCAACGCAGCAGTTCCAAAGAATTGGCTAGTTTTTCAAACATAAACTTGGGTTGGTATAGTAGTGACTCTGGCACTTTACATGATGATGCTATTGTTATTGCTTCTTACCAAAGAGTTATCAGGTTAAATTGTAAGTGTAATTTCATAAACAAAAATAACACTGTATTTCATGTATGTTGTACTTATTCTAGCTGAACCAAGCATTCGTCCTGTAATGGTAGTTGGACCTCTTGCAGATTGTGTAACTGATAAACTAATAGTAGATTTTCCTGATCTATTTATGAGATATATACCAGAGGCAAAACATTGCTCTCAAGCATCTATGGAAAAAGGAGTGGCTGATAGTGTGTACATTGATTATCGTAAAAAAGGGTCTGTTTATGAATGCGTTTCTGTCTCTGGACTTAAAGAAGCATGTAACAAAGTAATTATTTGAACATTTCATAAACATATTTACAAAAATATTTACTAAACTTTGTGATATTTATTTTATAGAATTGTCATTGTATAATTGATATTGGTCTTACCAGCGTCGAGAGACTTCATCGTCATCATATATATCCTATTGTTTTGTTAATTAAATTTAAATCCACTAAACAAGTGAAAGAAGCTAAAGACTCTCGATCATCTCATGATAAAATTTCTGCCAAAGCAGCAAAAGAAATGTATGAACATGCGTTGAAGCTTGAATCTGAATATCGACATTACATTTCAGGTGTGTTTCTGTTGAGAGTATATCTAATATTTCATAGTAAATTATATTATAAACATTAAATGTTCTATTGTAGCCGTCATACCAGCTGGAGTTAATGTGGCCTACATGTGTACACAAATTAAAGCTGCAGTTGATTTAGAACAAAGCAAAACACTTTGGGTTCCTTCTCCAACTCCACTTTGATAACAAGTTTTTAATGAATCATTGTTCCGTCCAAAACAATTTAGTTTTATTATTATTATTATTATTATTATTATTATTGCTATTATACTAATTTGGGAATTCCCTTTGAGTTTTATATTGAAAAATGTATTGTTGGTTGATGGGTTTTTATTTTTATATAATAATTTTGTATTTAAAAATTTTACTGCTTATAACATATTAAATATTTACTGCGTAACATACCATAAGAGTATCAATAATATTATACACATTATCTTTAATTATTCTATTTCATTAGATATAAATAGCCCTATTATATTTGAATTTAATGAGTGGTTAGGTAGAGGAAAAGTGGCTAAATTTATAGTGACTTTTGAGGGAGACAATATATTCCAAATTTCCAATTATAAGTACAATCATTGATTATTTAATATTTATAATCAATGGTACATCTATATTGCCTCATCTGAGTGAAAAAAGAATAAGAATATTCTTATTATAAATTATAATATTAAGGCGTCTAGTGCCAATGTAATTTCGTCAACAGACATACGCTGAACAGGAATGTATAATAATGATTTTATTTTTAAATAATAGAGGTTAATATTCTACAGCCTGCACTGAACTCCGTTTTTCAATATTTTTATTTCAAACTTTACAAAATGTCTTCAAAAATAATACAATTTTAAGCTTTTTTTACAAATTGTATTCATTACTGTTATCGTTATCTTACACATACAAATTGTTTGTAAGTAGAACTATTGATTATAAATACTAGTTTATAATCAATGGTAGAACTGAACACAGTTATGTTCTGATAACCAAATGTGATGTTAAAACAACAATTTATAGTTAACAAAATTTGATTAATTATTGCAATTCAAATTATTCTTGTCCCTGTGAAACCTCTGCATGGTCACATTTACCATATTTGTGTTCTGTAACAATACGTATTTTATTTAATTTAGGTCTCTAGTCTATACCTATTACCTATATGGCTATACATTGATTTTTACACTATTTTGTATTAACTTCGGTTAACCTGTTACCCGGCAATCATACAAAATTCACAAATTTTTCCATTAAATATTATATTTCCTGACAAAATATGTACATGTCTTTTAGAGCACTATAATAATATAATACTATAATATTATGTATTAGTTTATAGTTATAAAAGTTTTATAATTTTAATTGATCCGTCAGTCTTGTCATTGGTCGACTGACGTTTCACCAATTTCTTACAATGTACTATAATCAATTCGGGTTCGGTAAAAATTGCAACGTTACATTTCTTAAATATATATATAAAATTCAAATACCACTCAATCGTCTCTATAGGTATCTCAAAAACTACAAAACGTACGAACCTGAAATTTGGATTACTAGCTTTATATGTGCAATAAGAAAGGATTTTCTGATATACGCATTTTAAAGAGGCGGTCAAATAGGGATCTTGAGATTCACGGTCGAAATTGAAACTTTTTTTAATTATAAATGGTTGCCATTGATTACTCGGGTAGTCGGGCAGATCAGGAACAAGCAAATGCAACAAATTGTCGTATTGGTATTTGGTATACTATATTACCTTACCTATAGTGCTTAGGTATACTAAATAGGATTTGCCACAAAAAAAACTGCTAACAGGCAAAACCGGGGTATTCAGCTAGCTGATACTAGTAGATAACATACATTAGGTCCACATAGAAATATCCCGTCTATTTTGAACGCCGATGCAGCTTTCAAACAATTTAAAATCGTCGAATGACAATATGACATGCCAGCCGGTATACTTCTCGTAATCTCCCATGCCAATTTAATCACCTCAGTCATATAACATATTTAGTCGTGCCCTCATTGTATGTGCCACTCTCGCTTTTTTCGACACCTTACAATTAAGAATATTGAACATTATACTGATCATGGCCAAATTCTGCGTTTCCAATTTCACAGATGCACTGTTATAGCTTTCGATGCCGTACAACGTCAACTTAGAGCACGATTAAAGATATACTTTAGTACTTTACATATCTTTAATTGTGACTTAGAGTCACGAATCAATGTGTGTTCAACTTGTATTTTAAAATTTCTGCCTGGTATACACGAGGCATATCACATGAATCTTTCAGCAAAAACACTCCAGACACCGTGAATAATTTCAAATTGCCCCATTCACCAAGGGCTTCCATCTTTGAAAATCCAGGGGGTACGCTATATTTTTCAATATTATTGACCTTTCTGTTAACCTGTTAACTGCTATATGTAAGTTTACGTAGCATAATATTAAATGGCTGTATTCCAGGGTTGTTATGTTTAAAACACAATATTTTATATAACTTGTTTTTAAACATGTTTAAAACATAAATTGTAACAATTGTTTTAAATATCTTTTAATTGTTCAAAACTCTAAAATCCAAGCGAAGAGTGAAATACTACTCAGTTTTCTTCTCCCCTCTATTAGGCCATACGTATATAATTTACCACCCCCATCCCCCTCTGACCGTTGTACTCTGATATTTTCGACTAAAGAGTTGTGAGGAACTTGTCACATTTTGTCGTGTTTATATTCACGTGTAATTATGAAATATTACTATTATTAGCTACTAATATAAGTATTATTACAATTATGAAAATAAAAGTAAAAAAATATAAAATACAGATTTAATTGATGCTGAAATAGCGAAATAGGTGTATTAGTATTCAGTAAAAAAAATGTTCTGTATTATGCAAATCTTATTGTCAGACAGTTTTTTATCTTTGTTATTGATACCACGTGTAATTATGAAATATTACTATTATTAGCTATATGTGGTTAACAATATTAATATCTTATTATTTACTTTTATTTGAAAGTCTTGTAACGATTTGTGTAAAAATTATCTCCGAGTACAAAAGACGGCCGCCTGTGGTGGCGGTGTGATAAATTCAAAATTATATACGAGCCGGTGGTGGTGAGGCATTGAGGCGATAACAAAATATAATGTACTGATTAAATGATGGTACTCGTGCAACGTTTTTGATTCTATAGCGACTGATCGGTCAGTGGTCAAAGTGTCTTTATTGAATCTTTTGTTTTTAAATATATAATATATACATAGAAAAAACATCCCACTAAGGATCTGTTTAATGAATTCAAAGGTTTTACAACACAACAATTATTTTACAGAAATGCTCAAATATACCCTATTATATTATACGTACAAATTTAATTTTTATTGCGCTTAAAGATATAACCTAGATACTATAACACACGTCTAAAAACAACTTAAAAATCCTTATTGTTTGTTTATTGAAATAATAAAATCTACAGTCGATGTTTTTTGCAAGTGGGTTTGAGCATAGGCGCAAATAGGGGGAGGATTTAGGGGCTAATCTCCCCAAACATTTCCTATATTTTATTTTAAGCTTATTCAATATTATCATAGTAAGGCTTTAGCCCCCCTCCCCAAATCCCAAACGCTATTTGCGACGTTTGAGATTACTGAATGATATTCCGGTGCAAATTATTAAAATTAGTAGGTACCTATACATATATATACCATATACGTATATTAACATTAGTACCTACGTGGCTACGTCTTATAAAATATACAAACCCTCTATTAAACTATGGTTGTTAAATAGTACTAATTACCTACAGCCTATATGTAATGTACCAGCGTATATAATGTAATCTACTTATTTATCTATTTCATTTTTGTTCTTCTTTATATATTCATTTATTGCTATTTATGTTTTTATTATTATTTCACTAATTAATAATTACTACTAGGTATGTCTATTTATGTTTTTGAATTATAGTCAAATATGACGCAGTTTTTACGGAAATATAAAATATTATAAAATGTATAAATGTAAGTTTACTTGTCTTTTAATAGCACTCTAGTATAGAGGTTATCCTCAGTGGTGAGATGGGCCATTTACAATGCTATATTTATTTACTTACTGAAAGTCGTAATTTCTTGGTCAATAAAAATAGAATTATAATTATTTTTATTATAGTATATAGATTATAGGTTATACTATACCTCAGTTCATTTTCATAATGGTCACATACACTGGTCATTTACTATACCTACGTTCACGTGACCAAAACATCAATATATTTTTTGAGATTTGTAATTTAATAAAAACACTGTTGGTTAACACTTAACTTACACGAGCATGTTCAGTGAGGAACATTATTCTGTTGAAATAAATAAAACTAAAAGTATATTCCTTAACAAGAAAAAAAAACACAATATCAGCATAATAAGTAACTTTTTTTTTTATTAGCTTCTTGTACAGGTACAATTGTATACAAATATAGCCCAACAATTACGGAAATACAATTAAGGACATAGAATTACAAATGATAAACATGTGTGACACAATTTACATAAAACAATATGTTTACAAAGAAAAGAGAATAAAAAATTAGATATACTAATATCTTAAAGCTAATACTAAAAAGCCAGCCTCCAAAATAAATGCTATGACTTGAATTATGGCTATTTCAGAATTAGAGTTAAGAATAGAATAAAGATTAGGGGTGATATTAAGAGCATTTAGGGAGTTGAGCAAAATGATGTGTTGAAAGCACAAGGAAGGACATTCGAAAAGAATGTGTGATATATCACAAAGACTATAAGTAAGACATAACTACATAAGTAACATTATTAGGTACATTATTAATACATTTTATAATAATAATATGTAAACAGTTTTTTTTATTTAACAGTTCTTGAAAATATGCTGTGCAAAGTTGCAAACAAGCAAAAATGAAAAAAGTATATTTTAATTTTAAATTTTAATTTTTACTGAAAATGACAAAAGTCAATAGAACCAAAAATGTAAATAAATGTTTATACATTTTTAATTTTAATTTTGAACTGTTTGAATTTAGAATCGTTAATTTGTACAAAAAAAAAGACAAAATGTCAACACTACAATAATATTATTAATTAGGAAAAAAAGCACCAGACGAAACACAATAAGCTGCAGTAAACGCGGGGGAGTGGTATGTGATTGCGAAGTGTGGGCTAGTAGGCTACTGGTCACCTCTACATGTTCTCCCGGTCGGTACCACGGGCGGACGAGTGGAGTCGACGGCGCGTTTGCTCGCGGGTGACGACCATCGTGATGGAGGGCAAGGCCCGGCCGTGACGGGGACGGTTGGCGGCGAGCGGTTAGTGCGCAACGATGACGACAACGACGAAATGCTGAAGACGAGACCGTACGACATTACGACAACGACGTCAACGGGGACGCAGACCAAAAACACTGAGCGAGCTAAGACAGCCATATATTTGCGCTTGACGAATCGTGCCTGTTTATTTTTTCAAATCCATTATTAATTATTATTGATACCTATTATATCATAGGTACCTATATACGCCATATGCGTATAGGTATAATAATATATTATTATATTATAATATTTTGACGAGGATTCGTATTTCGATTTGTATCAGGTGTACCTATACTGGATGAGTTCTCGATGTATAATGTATATTATACCGTTAGCCGTTGGGGAAGTCTTTTAGATTTTGAACGCAGCAATGAATGACGTATTGATTCTGCAACGATTTGAGTGTTTTTTTGCGTATGTGTACACGTTTTATATAATATAATGATTCGATCTCAAGCCTTTAGGGTTATTTCTGATAACAAATTGAATTTAGTTGGTTCATCAATATTCAATAATGACAATTCTTTGTCTTTTCTCTGTTTTTTCGAACATTATATTTATTATTTGTTAACTGTTAGCTGTTAACTTCTAACTTATCAATTTTGTGTTATCCTTACTTAACTTAACGAGTTAATCAATTTCATTAAATTGCCCACCTAGTTTGCATCGTTGGCAATTCAGAGGCGGATTTACCATTTTTCCGCCCCTAGGGCATTACAACACTAGCGCCCCGTACATTGGCGTGCTCCCATGGGGGGGGGGGAGTAATGCCCCATGAACTAAAACAAA
>NC_042495.1:66608617-66647123 GCF_005508785.2 Acyrthosiphon pisum
CGTCATGATATTTATTATTATTAATTACTTTATCAAGACACCTGATTTCCAGAATTAACTTCAGTATTCTAATATTGTGGTGCCGGGTGCGGGGTGAGGTGGGTTATTCCACTAAGCACTGTGCAGCTGTCCCCCACCTAGCTAGTAGAGTGGCTATATACAATGTAGTAACGTACTCGGCGGCTCGAGGCAGTATATTTTACCGCCTTGGCTGGCGTTTTGCGCATGCGCCATTCACAATATTGTACGTGTTTACGCCGCACACCCGTATACCATGCATTAACATAGGCAACTTCCTCGTCGACTGTCGATGTCGAAGCTCTAGCGGTGGCGGAGCGCGCTGGTCGCAGGATTAAACTCAAACGGCAAGGTTATTATAGCTTATAAATTAAAACGTTACTGCGACGTGACTAGGTGAGCCATTCTCCAGTTTCATGCAAGTTGTATACGAAAGAAAATTAATATAAAATATAAATTTAGGTAAATAGAATTATTAAATTATGAAAAACTAAAAAGTAAAAATTAACTAAAATATTGCGCCCTAGGCCAGTGCCTTGGTGGCCTATGGGTAAATCCGCCCCTGGTTTGCATTAAGAATTGCAGCTTTCGTTTGCGGATGATATTTTCATAAAATTAATTCAAGTTGCCAATGTATAATGTTGTCCCACAAATCTCATTGTTTATATTCTAAATATTCAAGTTATTTTAATTGATTTTGAGAAAGCATTCAGATAAATTTGAATAAATTTAGTATAAATAGATTTACCGTTGGTTAACTATATATAGGTACCTAATACCTATTAACAACTATCTACCCTGTTAGATTGTTAGAATATTAACTACAAACAAGTAATATAGGTAATAACTAATATAGGTATACGCATGTATTATAATATACCTATGTATGTTATATATTTATATAATATTATAATATACTTAATACTATAAAATAAAGTGAAAGACATTATTGACTATATACCTAATGACTAGGTGTCTATATGTCCTTATGACATATTATGTCTATTGTCTATATTATATTATACATTATTAGACATATTATATTATTTAGGTAGTGAATATTGAATGATTAATAATCATTATTCATTAATCATTAAGAATATCAGAATGTTATATGATTGCTTATTTGCAATTCATTCATTAGAATGATAAATTAATAAATTAAAGAATCTAAAATAATAAAGAATTAATTTTTTTAACATATTATTATATATGATGTAATAATACAAATATTTATGTTGGACAAGCGCATTCATGCATTCGGAGATACAGTTAAATTTGTTTTTTGTCCAAACGTTCGTTGCCCTTCAGAGGTCATACACCGCAATTAAACTTAACAGAGATCTCATATTCCTATATTTGACTAGATAGTTCTAATTATAGAACTTGTTTCAAAAATGTTCCATATGGAAAACTATAATATAATATTCCTAAAGAGGCATCAAATAGTAGATTGTGAATTTTTGTGGTTAAATTTTTTCAGGTACAAATTACTAGCTAGACGGTCTAATACTCTGATAATGGAATAAATACTTTCTTTATGATATAAACTATTTAATTTTTTTCAAATTAAGAACAAATTAAATTTTAAAAAACGTAGGAATCCCATTTATTTAATTTTTTTAATAATTTATATATTAGTATTTAGTGTTATCTATATTAATTTGTATTTCAAATAGACATTTATTATTTTTTTAATGTAAACGAGGTTGAAATTTTTTTTGTGCATTTTTTAAAACTGGCTACATTTCTAGTTCCTACCTCAGGACGTCAGACATAGTAAAATGCGTAACTATGGCTAATCTTTTTTGGTGGGGATGCCGTAGTCCTATATTTTTGTTTATTATTTCTGAATAAAATTTCTCAATTATTATATATTTTATAAGTAGCTATTATAATAAATATAAATTTATATTAATATTAATATTTATATATTATATATAAACGTGTAGGTATTAAGCACATGCATTTTAATGAACTATTAAAATTTTATTTTAACACAGATGTCTGCCTTTTAAATTATATATATTTCCAATTGTACCATCACTCATCGGTGTTGCAGAAAACTCGTTTTTAATCAATTTATTTATTCATTAAAGAAAACATTCGTGACTATATTGTTATCCTGTATAGCATTTCCGAAATATGTTTAGGGTAGCAATGAAAACATTACGTCCCCAACCATGCATATCTATTTTCTTACATTTTATTTGAGTTCATGGGGAAATTATATCTACCTTATATATAACAGCTTTACGTCCATCATCATATAATATTTTACTATTATTAAATTATATAATACCTACATTTTGAACGTACCACTTGTCGTGTGGGCGATAGCCGATAAGTATATAGTACCATATTTGTAATATTATTTCGATTAAACATATGATAGTTTATGTTGAACAAAATGTCGCATTTAAAACAATACATAATTCACCTAATTAAACAAATAATATAAATCTTACATCTCAAAAGATATGTTTGTACTATATACCAACATAATGCCACGATCACCATTTATTGGATTTACCATATTATTGTTCTTAGAACTATGTTTTGTCATAATATTAATACGGATAATACTATATTATATATATAGGTATTGTATATCATTAGCTAATAACGTAAATCGTAATACGGTTATATTTTCTAAAGCGCAATTGATTGTATGAAATTATACATGAATTTGAACGAATGCCAAATCGGCCAAGTCGAGCGGTCGTGGCCGGAGACTTAAACGTGACATAAGCAGTTGAATAGGTAAGTACGCATTATAAATTTAAAGCATCCGCGATACGCGAATGTACCTGATAAAAACCAATAGTGCTCTATGATTATTATACCCGAGGTTTGAACTAGATTTCAAAGTGGGTTCCAACATTCGTCAATATCCGATATACATCAATAGATAGGGACTGCAGTTGCATCGAGATTATCTGTTTATGTAGCTTGGTGGAACAAAAATTTGAAAAAAAAATAACAATGATTTGAACCACAGCAGGTAGAAGTGTAAAACGACGTTTATAAAAATATAATATTAATGCGTATTGCGCATATGGTATATGCCGTATATCAGGGATGGCAAATCCATGGCACGCGAAAGGATTTTGTGGGCACGCGAAAATTTTTACTATATACTGTATATTATAGATTATAGAATATAGGTAATAGGTAAAAATATTTTGAGCATACGGCTTTTATCGGTCATTAACGATTATTCAATTTTATCTGTAGATAATTATTTAGGTCCTAAACTAACCTTTTTATACATAAATTATACAATCGAATTATAATATAACAAAATATAATTTTTTTCATGACATGCTCTAAAAAAAAAAAAAGGTAATTTTGGGCACGCAGTGTTCAAAAGGTTTGCCATCCCTGCCGTATATAGTATATCATAATAATATGTCGGTATACATTATGAAAATAATATTATTCCTACTCATCAATGATCAATTTACCTACCTAAAATGGCTAAACTAATATAGGTAATCAAACGGCCGTGTCGACGCCGCCGCGATTTGATCGATCTCGGTCGAATTCGATTTTTATACGCACGTGCGCCGAAAACAAACAAACGTTACTGTCTATAGTCTATTGTAATTGTAGGGGGGGAGGGCGCGAAAAAAAACGAAATAAACAATAAGAACGAAAAAAGGGAAATGCGCTCAATCGCGCCGGGATATCAGCGAACTCCGTTTTCGGCTGCAATAATAATAATAACAATATTATAATGGCACACGTGCGTTCGAATTATTTATCATCATTATCGTTATTATTATTATTGTTATCATTTCATACGGTGAGTAGGCACGTCATAAAATAATAATATTATTATTACTAATATATCCACACACGCGGCGGCCGGTGAAAGTGAGCGGCGCGATCGGGTGTTACGTGCGCGGGCGCTGTCGACGTGATGGCGACGGTGCGCGCGCGTGGGAACCTCCGATCTTCGACTCATTCTTCGTCTTGTACGGTCTTCTTCTTCTACTCCGCTGCCGACGCCGCCGTCGCCGTCCGAGTAGGCTAAACGTAACGGTATATGCCACGCTACGGAGCTGCTGCTGCTGACCCAGTTTTGCGGTCGCCGCCGCCACCGCCGTCGTCGCCGTCCAGCCAGTCAGTCAGTCTCGCGTGCGACACCCGGCCGAGCTCAGTCAAACCCATGTGCGTGGTCGCGCGCGCCCCTACAGTGTACTGAATGTGGACGACTCATGTACTTAAAGATACTATTCCTTTGGGCAGTAAGTACTAATTGATGATATTATAATGGCATTAATATGATATGATGATGAATGTAGGTATACGTCATGAGACAAACTATTAGTCATAGTTTAACAACCCTACGATGTCAGGTTTTAAACTTAACTTGTTTTTTGTAAACTGCTAATATAATGCGAGACATTTTGGAACAGTGAAGAAATAAAATTGTAAAACAAACTTTTACCTAAACCTTAAAATATTCATATTCTATATTATGACATGACGTGCGCAATAGCGAGCATTTTAATGTAAAATAATATGTTTTCTAATATTATAGTAGGTAGTACAGTAATACACCGAAGTCTTGTAGCATGCGTATGTGCTATATGGCAACAAATTCTTATTTTTCTTTCTGTCCTGTTGGACATACTTCGCGTAGTCCGACGCCCAATAAAATACACGAGCTTTCAGGGGTGCAATATGACATTATGGCGATAACCGATTTTCTCACTCACGTGAGTTCTTTACATTTCCCTGTTTCCTCGGCCCTGAAAATCACCTACGTGCCAGCCATATCACCCTGATTATTGATATAAAATAAAACATAAGACGTTTTTTGTCACGAGCATGATGGCGTGCTCCAATAAAATACTTGTTGGTCGTTATTGTATGTGTGTGTGAGTACGTATTCGCAAGCAGGTAGTAATACCGAATACACGCATACGATAGTCATAATAATATATAATATAAAAGTATAAAACGAGGTTTTAACAAAGCGCGTGGTCGGGAGCAGGAAGAGGAAGAGCTATCGGCAAGGCAGGGTGAAGGTCGGAGCTTCACCTTTCCAGTGCGGTCGAGTGTACCTATACCAAACTGGACCAATGCCCTCGACCGAGTTAATATTATCTTATTAGTTATTATCAAATATATTGTTGATATTTACGGTTAATACTCAATACAGTATACTATTATATTTTACATTTATTACCTATATGGATATATGGCTATATAGGTATACATGTCGAGATAAACCACAATATCCGATCCGATAAAAATAAATAAATTAAACTTTTCGATACGAATCTAATCCACTCATACCTATATGATTCGTGAACGACCGTATTGCTACATTTAAATCTTGGAGGAGGTGTGCCAAATATGGAATAGTAGGCTGTTCCCTAAAGAATATGTTGAACTAGGTAGGTATATATTGAGTATTATGGTACATAATTTTATCAAACCTAATAATATGACGAATGACAATAGACAGGACGTACCTATATACTAGATTATAATCATTGTTGCCTACTTGCCGTTGATATGGGTTATTAAATACAATATTTTAATTTTCGGAACAATATACGCAAATATTTAAATATGTGTAAATTTAAATTTATTTTATGTATTATATACGGAATACATAATATATTATAATACAAATGTATAAGTCATGAAATCAACTTTTTAAAATTTCTGAAATCACTGAATAAATACGGGAACCTAATGTTGATTGCGTTGTATGAAAATATAGACTATTATAATCTGTATTCAATACAGAAGACTAATTATTACGATAATCATTATACTTAAATCAAATTGTGAAGTATCCGGAATCAAATTATTTTCATTTGATGATTTCGAAAAAAAACGATGTTGGTTATAAGTTTGTTATAATTCTAACTTATAACCAACATATAACATACATAATAGTTTTAATTTATAATATGGAATACTCTTAATCTTTCGGAATATACCTTATTCAATAATACCAATACATTTTTAATGTTATTAGTTTAACATTCAGTGTTGAAACCATATAACAAAATTATCTCTTAAATGGTACTTGAAACTAATTCAAAAATTTGTATTTGATTTATTTGATTAGTGAGTTTATAACCATATAAAAAAGCAAAAACATAAAGGTATTCCATTTCGGCGCACCTTCTCGTCTATTTGTATAGTCGATATGCTCACATTTTGTACCTACCATTTACTTCTATTATTATTTGTAATTTTTATCGGAGTACACATTTTCACATGGATCCGTGTAATTATTTATATTATTATTATTGTATATTATACAATAATAATTATGCAATGTATAATAATAACAATACGCTATGTTTTAAAAGTCTCTACTGTTCGCTTGTCGTTGCCCGATATATTAAACATGTTATTGTCAATTCCAAAATTCGTGTTATGTTTTAACTTAAGTATAGGTGCCCAGGTTTATGATTACAGCAATAATGCTCTTTCCGCGTTCCGGTGTTTATGTATAGTGTATACCTATCGTATACCTTTGCCTAACTAATCCCAATTCGTAGCGACAAATGGATCGGCGGAACTGGTTGGTTGGAAATGAGTAATTCATTATAGTCATTATATGCCTGTGTAGTACATTACTCATTACTCATTAGTTTGATAATTGCTAGACCAACGGGCAATGGAGACGCCTAAAAACAATGTTATATAACGTCATCAGCGTACATTTCTCAAGCATAAAGCTGTATAAATATAATATATTATTAGAAGCGTATTGAAATAATAATTAATAGGCAAAAGACAAGACTTAAGTCACAACCACCGCGGTCCCATATCGAGTGCGATCTTCACGAGCAAAACCCGAAACAACTGTGTGCATATATAGGTACGAAAAACGTGACGTAGAGTGCGTTTAAAGTGGTCAGACCAGATTGGTGGCAAAAAAAAAAAATAACGTTCATCATTGACCGCGCAGAGGTCGTCGAATCCGCGAATTTATTGCGAAACTAGCGGCTCGTACCCATATTACAATATTGTTTCCATGTATTATTATTACACCGCTGCACAACACACTGTATAGCGCGGACGCGCGGTGTACTGCACCTGTACATGAATTAGTAATTCATTCGTCCTTGTGAGATAGAGACACCACCGGAGGAGGTCTTTGACTGTTTCGTGAGTGGTTATAATATGATATATTTATATTGTGTTTAATTGAATAAACATGTATACAAAAATCTTCGGTGGCGTTTTCGCGTGCATGTATAATTTTTTTACGTCGGAGACGTTAATTGAAAATCCGATCGTTTTATTTTCGACACCGGGGAACCGTAACTAAAATATGATAGCCATTGTCCACATATAGTGTATGATATACGCGTATTATATAGTTATTTAGCGTATATTATTATGTTTCACGAAACGAAAAAATAATCGTAATTCATCCTTGCAATGTTGAGGCACCTTGACATTGTGTGCACAATAAAAATCATCGTCAGCCGCCACATGGCACAGTTTCCAATGCCAACGCTTAACTTTCACGGCTCCTTTCTTCTGCCCGACATACCACTCCTATATAACACATAAAGCAGGTCATACTTTTCTCAAATTTTGATATTGCGTAGAAATGTTCAAAAGAAAATATTAATACTTATTTAAATTTTTTTTTTTTTGTAAATTGTATCTACGCAGTTATATTATTTTTACTATAATAGGTGCATAATACAATATATTATTTGTTTCAGCTGCCGTTGGAGCTCAATGGTTACGGTTACGACGGATATAGCACCTGCACAAAACCGTATCGAAATGCAAGAGCCAAATTTCCCGATTTGCCGTGCGATTTTAACACTCAATCATGGTGCATGGTACCTGGATCAACGTACCCGTGGTAATATATTATAATATTATTTGCGACTCAAAAGTTCCAATGACCAAATATTTAGAAAGCAAAAACCTCATTGTTACCCAAAAATATACGTAGGTTAGACGTAGGTTATTTGTTGTGAATGAAAAAAAATTGCCCATTATATTGTTTGTCATGATTTATGTAACACACGCATAAATGTAGGTGAAAGTATGTCTAATGTGACACGAGCGAGTGAAAGTTCTAGATTTAAACAGTGATGTTCTTTGTATGTTCGAGATCTGATAAGACGCATATTCTAGGGACACGGTGAAAGTATACCTAGTGTTTATAATTTAAGTATTTTCAAGGAAAACTAGAGTATTTCCATGCATCACAAAAATGTCTGGATTTTTCTTTGGGTCAAGGTCAATCATTGTGTTGTTACAATGTGTTTTTGTAAATAATATCGCAAAAGGTGATTTCTTTATAGACTTGAATTCAAGCCTGGGCAAATTAATGATAATTTTAATTGAGTTAAGTTAAGTTGATAGTAAACATTTTAAAAAGCTTAAAGTTAATAATTATCCTATTTTTTTTAACTCAGTTAAGTTAAAAGTTATATGAAAACTTACAACTAACTTATAAGCTAAAGTTAAGTATTTTTTTTTTTTTAATAATATGTAAATAGCCTGTAATATGGTTTAAAATAATATAAAGTAAATATTCATACAATATGCATTATGCATCATCAATAATAATTGTATTATATTTATTATTTAATTATTTATAAATTAACGTAGATAACTCGGATTTAATTAAAAGTAACTCGTTATTTATTAAGTTTATATCAATAAAAATCAGTTAAGTTAAAAAATTTTTATATTTTTAATTCGCTTATGCTCAAACTTGTCACTTGATAGGTACAAGTGGTACAAGAATAAGAATTATTATTTATTAAATAATTTCTTTTAAGGAATGGGTATAACCGTGTTAAATTAATATAACAATTAACATCTGCAGTATCCATAATATGGATGTGACCATCCTGATATTAAAACAAATCCTAGATCAATGTAATTAAAAAAAAAATAAAGCCACATATCACAACATTAATTTAAAGTGCAATAATAAAAGTAGAATATATATTGTTTTTATTTTTATACAGCTTAACTTTACAATTTTAATACAATAGGTTCTTCATAGATTGGTCTTACAGCATCAATAGTGAGGTACTTTTAAAAATATAAAAATCACATTTTTAGTTAAATATTTATCATAAAAAAGACATGATTTATTTAAAAAGACACGTATTCAACAAAATACAAAGTATGTTTTTAAATTACAAATATCACACTGTGAGTACATCAGTGTATTAACTAAAAAATGAAGATTTTGTGAAAATCGAGTTATTGATATCTCATTATCATAATATTATACTAGATTACAGTTTAACTCAATTTTTCCATAATACATAATACATAATGCATAATACATAATACATAATACACTAGTGCATTGTAAATTAATGTTATTTTTACTATTAGAAAACATGTGTAACTCAAAACCTTCCAATTTCCATTTTCAAGTTACTACACTAATATACTCACAGACCACAGTTCGATATGTTACATACCTATTCCTGCTTTATATTCAACATGCGTCCTATTGTAAACCATGCCCCATGGTGGTTATTACTAATTATTAGTTAATATAATATACACTATACCGGATGCAGTTGTGGGAGTGTACTTATTGGAGTGATGAGTCAGTTAGCAAGACAACTAATTTATTGGAAAAGCAATGTTATCATCATATAATCGAACTTAATTAACTCAAACATTTGAAACTGTCGATACCGCGAACTTTTTCCTTAATTTTATTTTGGTTTTTCGATGTTATTTAGTTTTAAGTACTTTTGTACTTGAATTTTTTACTTTTAGTACAACTTTTCAAAGTTGTAAATAGAAGCATTTTTATTTCTCTAAAATATTATGTTAGACACAAAAAAAAAACAAAAAAATAATATAAAACAGACCATTGAAAAATCAATACATTCATTGTTCCGCTCAGAATCTAACACATGTATAACCACAGGGCTCAATAGTACACCGTATACTAATCTAGTAATCTATAATATTATATATTGTATGTACCATATTATACATATATATATGATATATATGTACATCATATTATAATTACGAGAATATTAAACATAACATTACATTTTAGTATTTTACAATATTATAGCCTGAGGATGGTTGTTAAACTACCGACACACTTTACGATTTCAGACATCGATTTGCAACAGACGATTGCTATTATAGTTTATTTTTTTTATCGTAATCACGTTTTATCCGGTTATCATGATCCGAACAATGGGCCGTTAATCGTTATTGACTATTGTAGCAAAGCTGCCGTGTTTAAAACTATACGTGATGTTACGCTTGACCTTGAACACATCATTAAAAGTTAAAACCACCAATAAAGCTGTATAACATAGGGTGAACATTTCTGAGTCGATGGTAGTTTTTATTTTAGTTTTTAACAATAAATTTAAAAGTAAAATATTTAAATTTTAAATAGCGCGCTCGTGCACATTTTGAATTTTTAGATTTTGTGATGTTACATAAATATAATATTATAATTATTTGAAGTACACAAAAATCACGCTCGTGGAACTTGTTTGCATGCAGTTTATCGTATATTATATCCCGAAGATTATAAAATCTCTTACAATTTTTTGTTGTTTTTGAACCATTAAAAAATATTATTCTATATTCTAGATGGGTATCGTAAACTACGGTAAATAACTAACTAAAAAGCACTATAATTCACAATTTATATGATAATGGGACAGTTAAAACACATATGACATATTTATATGGATTATTATGTTCGATATTATTAGGATTTTTTAAATTTTAATGCGTATAAACGTATAGTTGTTTCCATAATTAATACCTATGTAAAGGTTCAGGAATTATGCCAATCAACAACTTTACTACTCCCGAGTAGTATATTTTGAATAATACAATATGTTATAGGGTTAAAAATAAAATGTTGGAAAGCATTAATCAGTAATGTCAACTTTTAGTGTCTTTTAATAGAGTATTAGAGACACAAATTTGCTGTATACTTGATACACTTATAAAAACAGACGAAACGCATAATATAACGTAGATACTATTTACCGCCAAATTAAAATGTGTGTCCATTTCTTTAACCTCGGGACATGCATAAAGAAATTATGGCTAAAGTATACATCATATACCTAAATAATATATTATTTGATTTACAACTAATATTACGATTTGCTCTTTTTCTCCTCACGGCCGTTATAATATTATATTGATTGAATTTCGTATGACAATGTGCAGGCACGCAGTCCGACGGTTCGTATTCGAGAATCACGGTTTGATGAAACGCATGTACGGCGAACAGCGACACATATCGGTGCTGCGCGCTGACATGGACACCAACGACATCGAAGGTGGCGTCTGGAACCGGCGGCGGGAGGAGTCGTCGTTGAACCGCTACGACTCGCAACCGTCGCCGCCTGCACCAACCTCGGGAACCTCCACCGGCACCGCTACAGTTAGCAAAGCTAGTAGTATTACCACAACCACGTCAGCGACGACGACCACCGTGAACAAGACCACGACCACCGCGTCCACAGCCCGGCCGTCCAACGTCACCGCCACGCCCGTGGCCGACGTCGTGCCACCCACGACGACCACCGTCGCGGAAGACGTGGAAGACAGCACCGAGGACGACGTTACCGTGGACGACCAGTTGCAGTTCGAAACCACCACCGAACCGATAGCGTCGACCCAACGCACCGACCAGGTACAGGAGCAACCGGGATTCTTCCAGGAGTCGACCGGTGGCGACGCGGACAACACTCAGAAATCAAAAGGCATGTGAGTATCCTGTACTTGTACAATAAGAAAAAAAATCGAGTATTATTATGATGTAAAATAAAAAATTAGTCATGTACATAACGCGACCATGCTACAATAATATGACATATTTTATCTTCCAAAACAAAACATTTACCAATAACAAGCAAAACTTGGCGTGTTCCATTGAACGCATTACAACTTTTGGGCATTGAATAACTATAGTACAAATGTACAATAATAATGTAATATCTCCTTTTCGATTATGTGGAACCACGTGTTTTTGTTTCTTGCAGTAACGCTTGCCCGGTAAAGGAAGAGGTGGTCGCGCCTTTCTGGGCGAACAACACTCGCGGCGAAGTGCTCGCGCTGCTTAATCTCTACCCGTTCGAGCAGTACGTCCACTGGGAGCGATGCACGTGAGTATTGAATACCTAGTCTATGATCAATATTAAATAATATTACCATATACGGACGATTCAATCACAGTGGAGATACCATACGTTTATATCTTTACCTCGGTAATTGTTGTGCTTATCAAAATCAATGTAATTACCGCAGCTATAGAAGCTCTTAAAATGCGTAATACTTAATTTTAAAGAAGATCAGATCTGTGTACTTGAATAATAAATTATTATATAATGGTCTATTGGGCTGTCATAATAGGTTACTGCTTATAATGATGTCTTTCTAAAGGACATAATCGAACGTTGGACTAATAATGTCAGTGCCGGTTTTTCCAATTTTCCGAAATTCTATCAAATTTTCAAATTATATTTTATATTTTAATTATTACCTTAATTATAAACCTTTTCCACTAATCTACAGATCAATACCTATTTAGGGGTTAGGGAGTTGATAACTGTATTATATCAACGATAATGACTTCACAGGAAAAACTTTCACAGTTTCACGCAATGTAGAATAGTCGGATTTCATGAATATTTTTTCATTTAAGAGAAGAAAACATTTTTCAGATCGGATCAAAGCCCGAATTTTAAATTTACTTTAAATAGTGGTCGAAAAACAGGTCTGAAAAAGCATAAATATCGTGCATATTTTGTGCATTATTCAATTGCATACTTTAGCTGCTATAATTATAATTTAAAAAATCGGGCTCGCAGAATGTTCTTTTCTTTTAAATAAATAAAAAAAGTCTTATTGTTCTACAGAGCGTGAGAGTTTTTCCTGCACTACATGTTTATGTTTTTGTACTAAAAACCTCACCGGCTCCGACGCCCTTAACATGACATATTATTATAAGCAGTTTATACTTTATATCCATATAAACGGTAGTACCGTCTATAATATAGTATCTACATTCCAAACATTAAAATATGCTTTATAAATAAAAAAACTTCAGTGGTTATAGAAGTAGCGTGCTACTTTCTTTTTTTTTATCGCGAACTAGTATATTATTGCTATACAGTAATCTCTAGTAATACACTGAAAGTAATGATTTCCAATTGTTGGCGGTGTGGATTACATATACATCACTCGAGCCCTTTCCGCCTTCATCAAATTATAATAATTATTACAAAATTCCTATACATGTGACATACCTTATAATAACGTATAATAAACGCACATAATATTCGCACGTGTATATAATATACCAATATGATATTGTGGTGTTGCGCAGGTTCGAGAACAAGCAGATGTTCTGCCGCCAGGGCTGCCGGTGCGAACAGCAGTACCGCTTGCACAGGCTGCTCGCCTACGACCCGTCCAATGACTGCCGCGGTATATTCTCCGACTGGTTCAGGTTCCCGTCGTGCTGCGTGTGCCGTTGCTACGATCTGCCCAACGACTTGAGGATCACGTCCCGCAGTCCACGCACCGACGGAGACGACGGCGCCGGCAGCAACAGCAACGGAAACAGCAACGACCTCGACACGTGGTTCCAAAATCCGTTGAGCTCTTAACTTTTACTTTTCTTTACACGATATTATTGTATTTTTATAACGTATCCGTGTTTTATCTTTATTCTCTCATTCTTTCTCTCTCTCTCTCCTACGATAATATTATCTGTCTCCACGCATCATCTATACTGTTGGGCAAAAACAAAAACCACTTGCAGATCGGAGGGTCATTTGAATGATTATACCGCACGTTTATATATCAACAATTTAAAACCTATACATTTCGATACCTAAACATAAGTACCTACCTACGTTCGTTTTGAATTGTTTCTAAGTTTACTAAAGAATTGAGATAAATACCAGAGTACGTACTAAATAATATTAATTATAGATAAATACGATCAATACTCGTCACTCCACCATTCAATCTCCACGATTAATTCGTATACCTACCATAATATTGTCAACTATGATTGATTTCGTTTAGCTTTGTTTTTATTGATCATAAAATTTATTTTTAAATTATTATCATATTATTATATACATGGACCCACAAATTCAACGAATGTACACAATTTAATTGAAATTTACGGATTTTAATCTGTCTGTCATCGGTTAGTCGTAAATTTTTAATTTTTTTTTTTTGCCTTACACTGCCGTGCATAATATACAGAATTTAGATCTATATATTATAGAAGCCATAGGTTTTTAATTTTATTTTTGTTTTAAATGTTTATCAAATAGAACGCGTAGGTATCATCAATATAATATATATGCTGTACATAAACTTTAGTGTAAATATAATATTTTTATATAGTGTTAAGGTGTTTCAATCTTGTGATACGTTTAAATTAATTATTACTACTATTTATTTATATATTTTACTTAATCATTGATACAATGATAAATTATATTATGTGCAATGTGCATACGTGTGGTATATTCACGTGTCCATATTTATATTATACACTATAAATCATTACGGATTTACGATATGGAACTGCAAAGTTTACCGTTGATGTATGAAAAATGAAAATAATGTTAAATACTTATGTTATACCGTTGTTGATATTATAATATAAATATTTACAGTATGAGTATTAAAGTCATTCTGTCATTCTCAAGTCTCTATATCTCCATAGTAATCTCGACCACTGATCAGAATGTTGACTTGATTTTTTTTATACATACTTTGTATCACATTAAACCATACTAGTTTGATCAATGATAATGGTTTCCGAAAATTAAATTAGTTCATTAGTATTTAGTACATACTACATACAGTGTTTCTTTCAGACAATTTTCTCCGGGGGGGGGGGGGGGGGATTTAAAAAAATTGGAGGGGCAATTATTTTACATTAAGAAAAAAAATATTTGTAAACAACTTAAAATTCGTATTAACAATTGTAAATCAGCTATAAAAAAACAATGTCATCAAATAGTTGGATGGCTGTCAGGAATATATAAAAACTATTTTACTCTACTTAGTCTACTTTGCATTATAAACTTAAAAATATAAAAAAAAAATGTAAGTACAAAAAAATAAATAAATAATAGTCAGAAACAAAATCTTTTAACTTTTTGTTCTATATTATGTTTTATAATTTAAAGGAACCGAATTCGGCGATTTTTTTTAACTGCGTACAAATCTACCGTTTTGTTCAGGAAATGTTGGAACGTCAGGCCCTTCAATACTGATAAGCATGCAATGCATTAAGGTTCCTGGGAGCATTTTTTTCTTGTCTTTGTAAGAACTCTGTTCATTGAACTAAAAGATCTTTCAACCGAAGCTGTGGTAATGACAAGAAGTATTTCACAAAGATGTTGTAACTCGGTATAACCCACATCAGCTTCCATGATTTTAATTAATGGACTTTCATGTGCCTTGTATATTCCACTATCAAGCATAGAATTGATGAAAAAATTAAATGACTTCATGTCCGCCAGTACAGCTTCTGCATTAAGCATTTAAGCATTGGAAAATAACCACAAACCGTTACCTAACAATATTATTATCTATTTAATTACTGATTTCCATCGGTAAAAACAATTTTATAAATAGAATACTGTGTTCACTCTTATAGTCTTATCTAATGTACCTCTTATCTACGGTACCTAGGTGATTTTCGGCGATATAAAAATTACGTTTGTCTAATAAGTAATAACTATTTGATTTTCTTTACTATTCTTCAAATTTTCTCCGGGGGGGCAATGGACATTCTCCGGAGGGGGAATGCCCCCCCCCCCCCCGGAGAAGTGCTTGAAAGAAACACTGACTACATATAACATACGACCGAGTTTAAAAACCATGTTATATTAAATGTTTACTCTCGTCAAATGCTATAATACTGGATGGTTAAAAGATATGAGAGTAAGGCATTATTCGAATAAACTTTTTAATTTAAATCTAAATACAAGTTTGTTTGATTACATTTTTTGTAATTATTCAAATAAAAACGTATTCCAATTATTTTTTTAAATAATTAATTGATTAATTTTTAAATACAATTAATTGAATAAAAAAATACTCAAACAATTAAAAAAAGCAATAAATTGTGTTTGAAAATTATTCGGCTTATAATTATTTAAATAAAATGTTGCCTAACTCTGGTAGACCGGCAACCAAATCGACTCTAATTTCAGTTTTCTGTATTATATTGACAATATAGTCAATATACGTCAAGAGTTAATACTAGTTTTAACTTTTAAAAAGGTACCTACCTAGTTTTATTATCTATCAGCCGAAATTTAATTTTTAATTATATAAAAAAATGTTCAGCAATAATCGCAGGTATATAATACATATAATAACTATGTACGATATTAACAACTATGTGGATTTCCATAAACACCAATATTATACATTTATATTATTGTACAATATTTTTTGTTTTTCAAAAATTATAATCTTTCAGTCATTCAGATTTTATTGCGTATACACATTTATATTGTACAATTATTGTTTTACAAAATAATACTTACAACATTACTAAGAATATTGCATAAAACCACATTTAACCACTACGAATTGCGAAGTACGATTAAAATATAATATTGAATTTGTAGAATAATGATATTTTTATATCATGAAAAAAAATTTATAAAAATCAAATTAACGAACGTATAAAATAATTCATACGAAACTACGAAAGAATATAACGTAATAATATTACATTATTATGTGAAACGCCAAACGGGATAACTTATATGGAATTTAAATTAAATTTTTTTTTTAAATATAATATTACACGGCGTTGTATATAGGCTATACAGTGTACGTCTCACGTAGCACGTCATAGTTTCCATGTAATCTTGTATATTATAATGTTATTAAATTTCACAATAGCAATTCATGGTTTTCCACCAACACAACGGATGGGCTAAATTTTAAATTTTAATATATTTTTCTTATATTTATATTAATGGATATTAATTATGGAACCATAACCTTTAAATCTTTTATCGTGTCGCGTGATATTGTGTTATCATTGTTTACTATAATATTATTAACTAACCTTCTCTACGTCTACAACAGTTGTACAACTAGACAGTATACTTCTCTCTTCTCAGTTCTCACTTCTCAGTTCCCATTTCTTGGCTGTACAACACTGTTCACTAGTGCTGTGCATCCTGCTTACGTTGGGTAACGTCCCGAAAATCTTACTTGTTCTATATACGAATTAACGGCATTCGATTTGGCAAAAATAGAACGAATCTCGAAGACTTCACAATTTCATTTGGATTTTGTTTGTTTAACTAAAGGCTTCCCGTCGGAAAAATTAATCAACAAGGTAGGTACCATATTTTGATAATCAATAAAATATAAACGGGTAATACTTTAAAACCTATTTACTTTTTATAGAGGTGCGAAGATGCATACTAAGGATCTGATCAAATCCAGTTGGGCAGATGAGGTCGAAGATCATTTGGAGAAAACAACATTGCCACCAGCAAAAGTTGATACACACGGAAATACCAAAATTATTACTGAATATCGTTGGAACAAGGATGACAAAAAAGAAAAGGTAGTTCGTACATATAAAATTGAAAAACGACTGGTGTCCAAAACTATAGCTGAGCGCAAGACATGGGCTAAATTCGGAGATTCACGTAATGATAAACCAGGACCAAATACTTCGACCACGATTCCGGCTGAAGAAATACAGATGCAATTCTTGTCGGGTAAGGATGGCGACAAAGTCGAAGAAAACCCATTAGACAAATTAAAGAATGTGAACATGAACATTAAATGCCGAAATTGTGGCGGAGAGCATTGGTCGTTTTCATGTCATCTCAAGGGTACCGGTTTGGTGATTGAAGATAAGAAATTGGTTCAAGAAAAGGTACCAGAGCCCGAAAAAAATACAAGTACCAACAGGTATAAATACAATGTCTTTCCATTTTCTAAAATTTTAATTTATGTATGAGGACATGATCATCTAATACTCACATTTGTCTTGCATGCATGTAATACCTTGAGCGAATATTATCGTATTAATATCAATTTGTATCATAATAATATATTATTTTCAATTATGTTTTTGTTAATATTTGTATTATTGTTAAATTTACAAATGAAAACATTGATCATGCCCCATTGTGGAGTTCTTATAAATATTTATATTTTTTAATACAATAATATCGGTTGTATTATTTATATTTTTTAAAATAGTTATTTGTTTTAAAATATAATAATTAACAACATTTTACAACTATTGAGAAACTCGGATTAATACATTACGTGTGTTCAAGACAAATAATAACTCACATTATTTTTGAATCCTCTTAAAATTATTTTGGTATACGACTAGGTATACACAATATGTATTTTTAACCTCATTTTTTGTTTTAGACCTTATATTCCCCCGTCAGCAAGAGAAGGAGCCACAAATACAGCTGGCAAACGAGATCCATACTCACGTGGTTATGATGAAGTACCTGCTATCCGTATAGAAAATCTTTCTGAAAGTACATCTGAAGCTGATTTAAGTGAATTGGTCAACAAATTTGGTCAAGTTGCTCGAATTTTTTTGGCATCTAATAAGGTCACTGGTGCTTGTAAAGGATATGCATTTGTTAATTTCAAATCCAAAATGGATGCCGAACGAGCAATTAAAGGATTACACGGATATGGATATGACCATTTGATATTAAATGTTGGTTGGTCGACAAACAATTATAGTAAGAGTACTTACTAACTGAATAGAAATTTACTGGAGATAACAATATTCTATGGATATATTATTTTATACATCTTTTTCAGTCAATATTAGTTAAAATATAAATATATAGTGCACAATAACTTTTATATTATTATAATATTATTTAATTGTAAATTTGTATTTTTTTCTATGCTTTTCATTTTATGGAAAATGTATGGTTAGGTTACAATAACAAAACAATAGACTTAATAATCTTTCTTTTTTCAATTTATAAAATAATACTGTGGAAATGTATATTTTTTTTTCTTTTGATCTGGCTCAAAGTGTTTACCCAAAAATATTGATTAAAATTTGAAAACGTTGTCTCATATATTCATACAGTTAAATTCTAGATTTTTGTGTGAGGATTTTAATTGATTTAATCGTTTTAAAGGAATAGTTTTTATGTATAGGATGCTTTCAAGTTTCAAGTACTAAGCACATTTAGGCATCCAGCAGAGGTTTAACCTATTCGTGTAGTTTATAATTATTTCAAGTGGACATAGCTATTGATACTACTGATGTGCATTTGCAGAAACTTCCCTGAATATTGTAGCATTTTACTGGTATGAAGACTGGTCTATGTATACACAAAATCAACATAATTTTTGTAGATCCAATACACTCAATCTTTAGATCTTAAATATATATTCTATGCAAAATAATCGAACACTAGTTATTTTATATTTTTACTTCAGTATCATACCAAAAGAATGTACTTATCACAAGGTTAACCTAATTAGTGGTATGAAATTATAAAAATCAATATTTTAGATTATAGTTTTTTTTTCTTATAATATGTATGAGTTTTGTTAAAAAATATAATATTTCATATCTACTTGTATATTTTTATGTAATAACTGTTCATAATCTATACAATCTATTTACAGGGGGGATTAAGGGGATCAATCCCTTTATAGGCTGTATACTCGGCTGTATATAATATCCCCCCCCCAAGACAAAAATCTAAATACAACACTGACAGTGGCGTTTTACGGGAGGTCTGGACCCCCGCCATTGGCCCCATAAATACCTACCTAAACATCTAATATACCTAAATATTAATATATTCTGTAGGCTGTAGCTCCCGATTTAAATGAGTTTGGAAAATTAGCTGGTCCCCCTCCATGAAAAATTCCTAGATATGCCACTGAATGGTTTAATAATAGTTCATGTATTTATTATTTTGTTTCCATACATAATAAAATTATAACTATTATTCTTGGAAATCAGTACAAATTTTTTTAATTAGTTACTATGATGTTTCATTGTTTAACTAAAACAATTTGGTATTTATTTTAGGGTATTCAACGTATTAGATATAGAATTACAACAACAACTAATTTATTATATTTTATTCATAGAAATAATTTTAATTTCAAATTGCACTGCAATTTAATAAAATGGTTAGGTTGGTATTACTATTTCATAACTTTTAAGACCGCTATTGAAATATGGTCACGTTGGTTATTGATATGAGCTATCTCGAGAATGATAATAAGATTTAAAATACGAACACTACGAAGCACATGTTTGAAACGTTTGAATTGCTTATTTTTTAATACGTCTTGTCACTTGTGTGATTCTGTTGTTAGTTGTTGTGTTTATTTTATTGTTTGTTGTAAATATTAATACGTCTTCTTTAATCCGGTCTCCGATGGCTATCGTTATGTCTTCGGATGTCGATTCTGAGGAAGAGGTAAGTTATAAGATACCTACAACTATATTTTTTTCTAAACGTCCTCGTATAATATTATGTATAGAGAAATCAATATGCAGATTTTAGATTTATAATTTTTAAATAATTAAATTGATTGAAGATAGAATTCTTTTAAAATGTTAAAAGGAAATTGAATTTAACTTGCCTAACCTAGGCACTAGGATTAGTCAGTAGTTCAGTACAAAAACAATAATATGTTTGGATGCAAAAATTGAAGATTAATATCACGTTTTAATACTCTCCAACCTGTGTATGCTACATAAAATACAATTTTTATATACTTTTATTTTTTTTCTTAAATGTTAAAATAATGCGAGCCAGGGTCTCTTAAAGTTGTATGGACGTATGGTTACCGGCAAATGATAATATTATGAAATACAGGAACGTAGCAGCACCTACCTACGTCTAAAGCAGTGAGTAACGTAAATGACCATAACTCAATATCACAGATGAACTCATATTTCTGAAATTAATTATATTACAAATATAAAATTAAAGTACTATAAGTGTCATTCAAATTTCTATATGATTTAGAATCAATTTTTAAATGTGTTTATATTAATTATTAAGAACTTATACTATATATATCTACTATGCTGTATACTAATTTTTGTGTGAATAATTCAGCTGTACCTACTTAACTTAACAATAAACTGGAATTTATTGGATTTATTTACTAATTAGTTTACATCATTTATTGTTGATTAGTGTATAACATTGCATTTGTATTATTTTTTACTATACAATTATTTTACATATAAATAACTGGCTTATGTAATATGTAATATTTTTTTTTAGTTGCTAGAACTATATGCATCCGGCAAATTGAAGCCAGGCCTTAATATACCCGTAGAAGAGGATAAAGTATTCATAAACAATGTTGTAAGTAATATTAATATTATTTATTATTTATATGTTTATTGGTACCTAAAGTGTATATTATGATTTATGATAATTTTGATATATCAAAAAAGTACTACTACCTTTTTTAGAAGTTAAACAAATAGTAGTAAGGTATAGAAAAATTATATGCTATCATTGTCTATGTATGTTGAAAGACATAAAATATAAAATAAAACAGGGGAAAGAAGTAAGTGAACAGAGATTATCAATTAGAAACTAATTATTTAAAAGAATTATGTCTTATTGAAATGTTTTAGGGGCAAGGATAGGGTAGAATGCCCCACTTGTATGGGACAAAGGCCTAATAAATCATTTTTGTACTCAATTTGTACCTATACATTTAATATTTGATTAAATTACTCATTTTTTATTTTTCTTTTAGAAAGCAATGAAAGAAGCTATTGCTTCATTCCAAAGCAGCTTACCATGGAGCGAACGACTCGATATTGTGGCTGAAGTTGCTCCAATGGCTCCTGAGCTTTCAATGGAAGTATGTATTTAATTGTTATATTCTTTATACCTGAATATCACTAAAAGCAAATTTAAAATAGCAGATTAGATGTCCTAATTTGATTTGTATTATTGCTTACTTTTTTTACCAACAAATATACTATATTACACACTAGTGCCAGATTGAACAACTAAACAATTTCTTGTACCCGCACCCAGCAAATATCACTATTATATACTAAGGATGTGTAATTATTATACACCATGCTCAAGTAACACACATAACTGATCATAATATTCAGCTGTGTGCTTGTGTGTAACAAATATAGATATGTCTATCATCTGTTTATATTCTAATTTCGACCCAGGTATAGGATGATGTATTATTATTTTAAATTAAAAATAAAATACTATTTACGATTCCAAGTTATCTATTAAAGTCTAAATATGGTGTGAACTTAGATGAAAGACATGATTTCAATCCTTACAAATAGGTTCAATAGTTAAAACATTAAAGTAACAATATCATAAATTCTATTGATTTTTTGGTACTTATTATTGAGCCACCATTGAGTTTACACTGTAATCTGTTTTACCATAATATTTTTTATATGCTGTTACAAAACTTTCAAATAAAAGTAAATAATAATTGTTTGTAAGATAGGTACCCACTTTAAATTATACATACCTATAATATAACGACAAGTTAATAACATACTAACATAATTAAAATTGAATAAAAAAGAATAACAACATTGTAGATTTTAGATTAGGTAAGTACTGCTGACTTAATGTCTCCTGATGGCGGGTAGATAAATTGTGTATGACTTAGTTGCGGGATAATAACAAACAAGTACCGATTTTTTAAAAGGATATTAATCAAGTTCATAAATATAGGCAGGGTATTTAAACTGTATTTTAGTCAGTGACAAAAATCTAATTTTTGATAAACCTTAAATCATGTTTGCTCATTTGTTGCATGTACAGTTTTAATAAAAAATTTTAATTAAATTGTATATTTTGTTAAATCTACTAATTGAATTAATGTTTTTAGATTATTCCAGCACAATGTTTGGAATGAAAATTTGTAATTTTTAAATTGCTTATAGCTTATGTCATTATCTTTATCATACTATTTTCTTATTATTTCAGATTACTGAACAACAACAATTTCTTAAAGCTGGTAAAATTGATGAAGTAGCATTAAATGATTTTAAACGGGAAACCATGTTTCACCGTCAAGCCCAAACCGCTGTTATGCGTGGCGTTGAATTGTTACGTAAACATAATATAGCTACACATCGACCAGAAGATTATTTTGCAGAAATGTTTAAATCTGATGAGCATATGCAAAAGGTACGACATGCACTTTTACAAAGAAAGACTTCTCTAGAACAAACAGAAAAAGTACGTCGTATCCGGAAAGAAAAGAAATTAGCTAAAGAGAAACAAGTAGCAGCTATACAAGCAAAACATAAACAAAAACGTGATCTTAATGAAAATATTAAGAAGTTTAGAAAAGGTTTAAGAAATGATTTAGACTTTTTGGAAACTGATAGTGGGAAGAAAAATAAGAAAAAAGATGATGGAGGTGGTGGCGGTGAAAAGAAAAAAAATCTTTCAAGGTATTGAAATTTTTAATTATTATTGAACATCAAGTAATGTTTATATGAAGTAGATAACATATATTAATATTTAACTTTTGATACATTTTATATACATTTATAATATTTTACAGCTAAAAAAAAAATTTACTTCTAATACACAGCTGAAAAGTAAAATAAAATTTTTTTTTTTTTTTTATTGATCTTGAAATTTATACAATTTCTGCTTCGACTACTTGGTCATTAGCATATCGCTATAAACATAAATTACTTATATTTATAATGAGGAACAGAGCAAAGAAAAAAACAAAAAAAAAAAAGTACAAGAGAAGCAGTTAGGATTAATAAGTTTGTTATTTTATACATTGAAAAGGTTGGCTACAGTAGCTTGAGTAACTTGGATGTTTTGAAGAATTCAATGGTGTTGATTTCATCGTCAGGATCTGGGCCTAGGCTTGCTCCAATTTGATGGCTTATATTGAGATCCTCTCTTTGTTTAATGTACGTTCTGCATTCTTCAAAAATGTGTTTAATTGTGATTATTGTGCCACATGATTGACATATTGGTGGGTCACTTTTTGTCATTAGGTACTCATGGGTTAGTCTAGTGTGGCCGATTCTGGCCCTATTTAGTTTTTTTTCGTTTGTGGTACTAATATTTGGGTTTCTTCTCCATCGTTTGACCGTTTGTTTGACTTCATTTAATTTGTTGTTTTGGGTGGACCATATATTTTGCCACAGTAGGGTGGTGTCTTTTTTTATTTGTTTTTTTATGTCCGAATATGATGAAATGTTAATGTACTGTGAGTCCGGTGAGCTGATAGCTAGTTTTGCTTGTTTATCTGCCTTTTCGTTACCGATTATTCCTGTGTGTCCAGGTACCCACATTATTATTATATTGTTGTTCTTTTGGTTTGCTTCTTCTAGTCTATTTTGAATTTGAATTGCTATATCACTAGGATTGAATTTATTTCGTACACTAATAAGTTAAAATAAAATTGTCTATAATGATTTTATATGAAAGCATGATGCTGTGACGAACACCCATTTTTATAACCATTTGTTTTAATATAAAGTTATTGTTTCCACAAAACAAAAATTAATTGTAAGGAATAATATATTATTTTTATACTATTTGATTTATATATCAATAAACTATAATAGTGAATAATAGTACTTACAATTTGGAATACATACATAATAATTTTTACATCCACAGAATACATTAATTCATTTTTTATAGTAAATCTTCTTAAATAGGTATGCCCTATCTGTTATGTACAGTTTTGAAACATTTCTGGTTTTAAAAATTAAATTTTTGGATATTTTAAGCTTTTTTTATGTAATTAATTTCCATACATTCAAACAACACGATCATATATTTTTTGACAATGTGGTACTTAGACACAGTCATTGTGCAAGTATACAAACTTATTATTTGATTTAATTGAGATTATTGGAAATACATTTTATGAAAATAAAAGTACATTGTACATATTAACTTATTTTATTTAGTAAGACAAACAAAATGTCACCAATTTATTAAAAACATTAAATTAAAATATATAATATAATAATCATTGGGTAATACTAAAAAACTATTCAGCATTTTCTTAAAAACGAGTTTTACATTTAATGTTATTTTAATTATATTCATTATAGTCCTTAAAATTGAAAAATGTATCATGATAAATTACATTTTTATTCATACTTCATTATTAAATGGCTATCAATAGTTGTTTTCTGTCAAATGAAATATGTTAATCTTCAATTTATAATCATCATAAAAATAGTATAACCTTATTTTGTTCATAATGAGATAAGTTAATTTAATTTTTTTTTGAGTAAAATTAAAGAGGCAGATGATTTGTGCCCCCTTAAAATTTACATAATATATCCAAATACCTATACATTTAAAAGTAAATTTCAATTTCATAGATTAACTTAGAAATACTATTTTTTATGTTGTTGGCATGATATAATATGTAATAAAATAATATGTTAACTTTAATTTTTTTTATTTTATAGAGCACAACATAAAAGAAAAGGAAAAGATACAAAGTATGGATTTGGTGGCAAAAAAAGAGGCATGAAAGAAAACACTACAGAAAGTACATTTGGTGGTAGCGGGAAGTCAAATTTTAAAGGAAAGAATAAGGGTAGAATTAATAAAAATAAGAGAATGTCTTCAAAAAAATGAATAAACCAACTTTTTTAATTTGAATGTACATAATTGTATACTAACAGTATAGTCCTGTAGTAGTTTCAATTTCCTATTTACACTTTTCAATACAAATCTTACCAAAACAACAAGTTCTAATTTTTTTTTTTCATAGTCTAGTTTTTATTTATTTATTAAATTATCACCTAGAAGTTATGAGAAAACTAAAAGATACCACTGTGTACTAGTATTACACAAGTTTATAAGTTTATCTATTATTTCAATAATAATTAAGTTTTGATAAATAGATGAAATACAAAGTAGGTATGTATAACATCAAATACATTTTATACCTGTGATTAATGGATGGTAGGACTTTAATTGTGGACTAAATAAATTACAAATATCAATTGTCAATACAAATATAATATAGCAAAGCTGTGTTATAACTTTACAAAGTAGATGGTGCACTAGTACTCCATACATTAAATACAATTAATTTAGTCACAGTAATAACAATAATTTAGCATAACCTTTTTTGTTATCTTGAAATAAAATAGAATTTTAAATAGGTACATTCAAAAGTTTAAAAAATATAAAAATATAAAAAAAAAATATTTTAAGTAATTGGAAAATATTTGGTAATACACATATTTTATTTTCTTAGAAAATAATTACTGAACTCTGACTGAAAGAATAATTTATATTAATATTCTCATATTGTGAAAACAAAAGACTGTAGAGTTTCGTACCCAAGAAGGTAGTTAATAATTGAATATAAATGATTAATCTAACCAGATAAACGTTAATTTATTTAAGCGTGTGTCCAGAAAAATAAATATAATGCAATTTGCTCGTTAAATAAACAAAGTATGTACCTAGCCATATAGGTATAATTAATTTTAATAGGTTAATAAAGTATTGAATTACTTTTTATAAACTATTAAAACAACAACAAATGGACAAATGTAAAGTTTATTCTAATTAATAAAGTTTGTAGGCACCTATTGAATTACTCTTTATAATCTCTTAAACAATACCATAAGTATTTATAATCGGATTAGATTTCAACAATTAATACAACTTTTAAAATATAATATCCATCAAAACAACCAATAAAACACATTTTAATAGCAAACCAATAAATGTACCTATGAACAGGAGTTATTATACCATGTTTATTTGGCCTTTATTGACCTGTGCGAATTTCTTGAATAAATATTACCAGAAATTAGTAGGTCATGTTATGCATTTAATTATTTAATTAACCAAGTATTAAGAAAATTGTCTAAGTTTGTATGATTAAAGTTTGGTAAATTACATTTGCATGCATTTAGTTTCAATTGAGGACAATTGAATTATTTTTTAGCCACAACCAATACCTATATTATATTGCTTTCGTACGTACCTACCTACTAATTACTGACTATTTTACAATTATACTTTTGGATGTACATTTTATTTCATTTCAATTATTATTTCATAATTGATAATAATTAATAGTATCTTCCCAGTTCTCTCTTTGACTTTTTTAATGCACTCAAGTGCCTACCTATTAAACTATTTAACGTATCATATCTTATTCATTCAGTTGGTTTTTTTTTAAATTTAACATAGCTTAGTCTAGTCTATCCACTGTAATGATAGTTTTGTACAACTCTCAAGACACTCAGAATAAAAAAAAATCTTATTTTTATGCCTTTTTATTTTGTGATTAGGTACGTGTTATAGGTACCTAATACTATACCACATAATAATTTATATTTATCAACAAAATTCATAAATTTACAATTTTTGGGAATAATTTTCCTCCAAAATATTTTCCTAAAATAAACATTCCTGAATCTGATTTTCCAGATAATATATTTTGTTCTTGTCATAAAGCATTCCTGACAAATAGTTTCCTTAATTAATTGTTCCTGACAAAAATGTTCCCTAAATTTACTCATTACTGTATAGGTATAGCTATTAACTTAACTAGGTTCCTAATAGTAGCTTAGTGCAGGTCTACGGTGTACATACCTATTGACATATAGGTAGCCATATAGGTAGGTATTAATTGAAATACCTATTATTTCTGAACACGAATTACTTCACTAACCTAACTTACCTATCCATTTTTAAATGATAGGCACAACTTTGAATATTATATTTTAAATTGTTTATCATTATTCATTGAATATTGAAATAATCAAAGTTGATGATCGTAGAAAGTATAAACGACAATTATCTGTTTATGTGTACACAGTAATACAGTATACTCTTACTCTATGTCCTATGATAGGTTGTAGGTAGTAGGTACCCACCTATTTGTAATTTTTAGGACCTAAAATATATTTAGGTAAGTATACATCTATACACATAGTTTTAAGTGCAAATACTCAAATATGTCCTTTATAAATTGTTGTGGAGTCAGTATTAACTGGTAATCTATAATATTATTATTGTAATATTATTTGTAATCAATTTTTTTCTTAGAGTGAAATTACTGCGAGTCATCCACCAATATTTATAGATTTTTGAGAGATTTTTATTTTCAAGTACAATATTATTTTCAAAAACATGACCTAAGTAGGTATGTACATGATAGCCTATACACTCCATAAGTAATAAATAATTCAAAATATACCTAATAACACAAATATTGTTAAGATTAATCGAAATTGCATGCTTGAATCGAACATCATAAATCATAATATTATATAATGTATTTATATAGGTACCTCGTACCTATATGGGTAATAGGTAAATATAAGGTAAGTTACTTCCTAGGGAATAGATAGCTGGTAAGTAAGTGAAATAAATCGAAGCATAGCATCACTATATTCTATTTTTTTGTTAGGAACCTATACTTACTAAGATAGGTACTTAATTTATAAAATTAGCTGTATACAGCCGTATTGCATCAATAGCAATAATATTACTTTTTCAATTTTGTATTTATAAATGAACATCATTATAATCTTGATAAAACACACCTATCTGGCTATCTATAATCTATTAGTTATAAAATATTATATTAAAATTAATATTGGATGTTAAAAAAGTATTCCGAATACTGTACTCAGAATACTTGTATAAAGTATTCAAAACACCGTATTGAATACTTTCCCCAAGTCTGATAATTCAAAATATCGACATTATTTTACTGTGTTTAATAATAAAAATAATAATAATATGTTCGTTATTGCAACGTCGATAAATATTAGTATTTCGATATAACTATGTATCGTAATATTATTTGCCACTACACCTGCATTTACTTATTTATTGCCGTCTTTGTTTAACATACCTACATGATACAACTAAGCGCATAACTACATAACAGTTGAACATTAAACAAGGCGATATTTGTTGCAATTTCGTAGAATGTGTCTTACTGTGTCTTTTGAAATGTATTTAAGAGGTAGGCAAAACAATATACATTTTTTATTTTATACAAAAAAAAGAAACAATATTTTCTAACGTCTGTATTATAACCACCGCCGTCCATCCGCGGGATACTTTTGCTCAACATTTCTCTTGGAGAGGTTTAAATAGTTATCTACGTAAAATGTTTAATAATGATTTACTCACACTAAAACAGTAGGTATTATCTTGACAGTCGTTGTTAGGTACTCGTCGCCTTGAATTTTTCGTTTAAACCAAATTTGAAGGACATTGCTTGAACGTGAGTTTATTGTAATGCGTAACACAAAACAATGACGGTTTATAAATGCGGGGTCAGCGCCCTGTCTTACCTATAATAGTCTTTTGTAAAAATATTCAAATCACAAAATTAACAACTATTTTATTTGATTTATAGACGGACACCGGACACATCTATAAGAGTATGTGACGAGTAAATAAAAAGACCAAACGATTACACATTTCAATTTTTCCTTCTGTACTATTGTCTATTATACCGCTTGCGTAGAGTTAAATTCTACTTAGGCTAGTCATCTTATGCGTATAGTCGTCTAGCAGGTATCAATAAATCTTGACGTGACGTTCAGCTCAATTTTTTTTTATGGTACCTAGTCGTCATATTCTATATGCAACAAGAATGAAGAAATGTAATCATTTAAAACACCTGTAACACTATAGTTAGATAAGTAGGTAACTAGGTAATTCGTAATTATAATAATAATAGCCAACATAATGTGCATACAAAGCTATACAAAGTGTTTAGTAGATTGGCACCTAATGGGTACTGGCCCCTGGATACCTATATATTAATATATCAATAAATGTATTTAATTTTTGAAGAAATATTTGAAAGAAGTTCATAATTCTGCAAGTACATTTTGAGCTGGTAGATAGGTGAACATTATAGGTCGAGCGTTAAATGTTAATATTAGCTGAAATAAAATATAAGTAATAATATTTACATTCTGGGGTATGTACCTAAGTGCCTCCATTGTGTATAGTGTGTATACATAGTTAAAAACATATTTGTTCACGCTAAAACAACAGACAATGCTTGCTTGTCATACATTTTTGATATAAGGCTCTTAAAGTCTTAAAATAAAAATTAATTTAAGTCCATGTCTGTGGTCATTGTGGCCGACGATTGAAATTGTGATTAACTTTTAGTTGTGACCAACCGTATAATAGACCTCCTAAAAAAAATATAGGTATATATATTCCAGATTGCTAGATATACGGGCAATAGTAAAATATTGGTATAGATAGGTTGTAGGTATTGTAAACTATTGATAAATGTTGATTTAATGGCATCAATTTTGAAATTCTTCGATTATAATTCATTGGCAATTATGTTTTACTGTTTTAGCTGTATGTTTGTTTTTTATGTTTAAATCATGGTGACGTAACTATACGTGGAGTGTTGTCGCGCGGAGTGGGAGGGGCAGGTGGAGAAAATGCAGCACCGAGATAATATTTTTTAATAATTTAGGCTTTTCAAATAAATATTTAAATAGAAAAATTCCTTTTATGGTTATTTATTTCTATTATTATTGTCAAAATAGTAAAATGTTGAGAAACTCTGTCAGACTTTAGTATATATACAGTCACGAAAGAACGTAATAAATACCATGCAATTGGAATTTAAATTTTACTAACAATTGACATCATAATAGATTAGTTATTGAAAAATGGTTTCGGTCTTTTATTTAATCAAAGAAAGAGACTCTTTGTATCTTAATTATTATTGTTTTCTCAAAAGGAGGGGCTATAAAAAGTTCAAAAATAATGTCGCTGAGAGTATTTTAGCCGACAAATATTTAGACCTAATAGTATTTTAGACAAAATATTTCAACCCAATAATATTTTAAGTACCCATCACGATACCCCTTAGACTGGCCTTAGTGACGCCTATATATACAGTGCGGCGTTCTCAAGAATTTTCAATTGGGGGGGGGGGGGTGGATAATTTCTAGGAACATATATAGAGGGGGGGATATCGGCGCACTTAAAAACGGGCACATAAAAAATACCGTACGGTCAATACGGTGGTTTTAAACTCCATATCTCCCCGTGAACGCGGCAGCACGCCCATGTAGGTACGACTGTACGAGGTACCTATACATGCAACAGTGAAATAATAATATTTACATCTTTATTTTTTATTACAGGACACAGTAGGTAGTGGCGTACCCAGAATTTTTTTCGGGAGGGGTTATAATTGATTTTTGACGAATTTTATCTGAAAATAATTTATTAATGATAACGTTGTTATCCCCTTCCTTGGATACGCCACTTTCAGTAGGTATGTATTATATTAGTTAGGTACTAATTATTTTTGTACCTATTGATTAATTAATTAAATATAGATAGGAGCTATGTAGGTACCTATTATACTTAGTAAAATTGTAAAATACTCGTGTCACAAGATTAAAAATTAAAAAAATATATAAAATAAAATAATTACTCAATTAGGTACCAGTTATCTACATTATAATATACATGTAGAATACTAGGATCAATCAAATGTTTGCATTTAAATTAAAAACATACTTATAAGTTAACTCTTCAAAGTTTTACAATGATTTACGAGAAACGTGCTGACATGAAAAAAATCGATAAATATAGCTAAGTGAGTTAAATAATACATACTACATATAGTATAGTAAATTTAATGGAATTTTAACTTTTAAGGTAGGTACCCTCCATGTTAATATATAGTTGAATCATATCTATATTATATTATCTTCTGCCCTACATAAATATTAACGTGACCAAATGAAACAATTATTTTCGTAATGGTAGGGTATTTTAATAGGTTAATGCGAAGGGAAGGTTGTATACTTTCCAATTTTATTTACTTTCTAAGAAAATACGACTTATTATTGTTTTTAGTTTTTTAGTTTGGAATATTTTTGATAATATTTTTAGTACTAACTATCAATTAATTTTTTTTAATTTTACTTAAAAAAAATAATAAAATTTACATATTTTATTGTTTTATTTTTTATAACGTATCTATTACCTACCTATACCTGATACAAAGGTTAGTGGTGAGCAGGGCCTGATTTAATAAAATTAGGGCCAAGTGCATAATTTTTTTTTGGGGCCCCACAAGTCAATTAAATAAAATGATAAATGTATAATTAAAATTAAATAAAAAATGATCAATTTCTATAATTTCTATTTCTATGACATTTTATCATAAAAAGTTTAAAAATTACAAAGACAATTACAAAAACTGACAATTTAATGACAAAAATATAATGAACTCTGAACATTGACAGTTGGTATTACATTTTACAAAATACATTTCTGTGGAATGAATTTAAAAAAAAAAACAATTTTCTACAACTTACGGAGACCGGCGGCCCCCTGAAATTAGGGGCCAAGTGCAAGTGCTCCATCTGTACTTGCGTAAATCAGGGCCTGCTGGTGAGGTTAGGTTGATTATGTTTATTTTTTCGACCATTTTATAGTTGGTATGGACTATAGGTACTGGGTACTGGGACACTGGGTACCTATAGTTATTAATTATATACATCCATTTAAAAGTAATTGTAAATGTTCCTAAGTAGTTATGCAGATGACGAAGTAGGTATTCCCTGCAAAGTGCATGTGTGTAATAAAGTAGATAGGTACCTACTTAGTAAGTAAACTGTACATAGTAACTAGTAAGGTAGGTTAATAAATTTAAATAAGGCACGAAAACTTCCCAGAATTATTGATCGATATCGTATGGAGCAATCATTAATAGGCAATTAAAGTTGGGTGGAACTACATTAGTTTTTAAATTATTGGAACCAGTTACTTTCTTTGCATATTAGTAAAACAAGTCTTATCGAGTATTCATGCGTGTATTTAGCATTTAAGTACAGTAATCTTAACTTATAATTATAACCTGCCCATAGCCCATAGGCTTTGGTATTTAATAGTAATTACAATAACTAATGATGGATATAAACAACAGAGGCGTGTTCGTCGCACTTTAAAGTTGTTATTGGCACTTTTACATCTTTTAATTTAATACACTTTTGAATTCAAACAGTTATATTTTATTGATCTTATAATTTGTAGTTCATATGATATAGGTACCTAACTAATATTGTTGAGAAGTCATCACTATGCATGTTCCCTAATAATTATTTACTCTGCAGTAGACTTTTGTGTATAATAAGTGTAATATTGTAGGCAGTTACTAGTTATAGTCTCAAAAAAGTTACATTAAAATCATTAAAATATTATTATACAATAAAATATGATTTACAACACAAATTTAAATATATTATATGATTATGTTTTTCATTTATCTCCTTGGCACAATCACGTGACTTTTAGATCAAGGTTGCAGTGGCGTAGTGCAATTACAATGCATCCTAAATAACGGCTGTATAGAGGTACCTTAATAGTCCGACTTAATAACGAGGAACCTGTGAGACTGCGAATATCCATTGAATATTGATTATTGATATAGTGCATCTTACCTTGACGCAATCTCGGGAAACTGGCAGTGTTTCATTGGGCGGTGGTAAACTCTCCCGATGGTTAACTCTCCCGGGTCAATATTATGTTTACCTGATGGAAATGTGTAAACTCTCCCAAGTTGTTTTAAATGTTGTTGCTACACTATGAATTAGCTGTGGATTTCAGTAGCAATGTATCATATCATCAACTTCAAAAACAACAAACGCTTGTAAAGATTTTCAAACTGAAGTATACATAAAAGTTCAAAGTTACAATAAAAAAAAGGTGGGTAAGTGGATTTCGCTCTGCTGTACAGTAGGTTACAAGTGGGTCACTGTATAATGGATGGTATTAAATTTGAATTCAATGATATAATATCATTGTATAAGAAAAACGATTCTGAGCGGAGACGGTATGTTAGTCTAGGTATAAGACATAATATTATATTAGGTACCTATAATAAATTCCAAATTAATCATATCATAATATTTATTAGGTACTTATAACGCGTTATACATCAACAAAAAACCGTGGTACTATCATAGATATATAATAGTATACTTTAGAAGTTTCAAGTACCCACGAATAATATTATACAATCACAACAAAATAACTAAAATAGTTATCCTAGGTTTTTAATATGTAATTTCGTCCAAATTTGTACTTAAAATGACTATAAAAATAAACTGCGTAAATGTATTTTTTAGATTTTTTGGTAACAGTATTAATTACTTACGTGGAATCTTGTTTTAAATTTTCAATTCTTAGATACAAAAATTGAACATTTTATAAATTTTTAACTACAAAATAATTTTTCAAATTAAAATTTGATAAATTTTGTCCAAATTTGATCTTTAAATGCTTATAAAAAAAAATTGTGCCTATGTATTTTTAATATTTTTCAACTGCTATTGTAACAATGTATCAGGAGCCTTGTATTAATTTTTTACACTTTTTAGCCCAACAGATAAAACTTTATTGATATTTATAGAAAAAAAAACTAAAAAAATTGAAAATTTACATGTCCGTAAACAGCTCAAAAAGAATCAAATTATTTTCAAAATTTTATCGTATAAAGAAAATGCTTATATAAACATTCAGTGAAATTTTAAAGTTTCTACAGTCTCTTGGTTTTTAGTTACAACAAAATAAGAAAATCGTTACGTAAGAAATCGAGTGAATATCGAATGTTGTAAAAATATGAATTTGAAACGCTCATAAAAATTTAATTTGAGTTTCTTTTAGACATTTTTTTTTGATAAAGGTAGATTATCTTATAAGGAATCTTGTATTACATTTTAAAATCTTCGTTCTAAAAAGAAAAATTTTTACGAATTATTAACTCAAAATAATTTGCAAATTTTCGTGATTTTTACATATTGTGTCAATTTTTGAATTTGCTAATAAAAAAAACTGTGACTAAGGATTTTTAATATATTTTAAATCTCATTGTAACAATATAGTAGGAGCCTTGTATTAAATTTTAAAGTATTTTTACTCAACAAATAAAGTTTTATTGACATTCATAGAAAAAAAAACTATAAAAATTGAAAACTGAAAATGTCCGTAAACAGCTTAAAAAGAGTCAAAATATTTTCAAAATTTTATGGTGTATAGAAAATGGAAATATAAACAATTTCATGTATCTACGGTCATTTGTTTTAAAGTTACACCAAAAACCAAATTCAATTTTGTGAAAAATCGATTTTGCGTAAAAATTCCTGTTTTTCCTTAATTTTTCTTTTGTTTTTCACTGCGCTTTTGAAAACTACTGGGAATTTTAAATTTTGACCTCCCCAATGCACCAACGATATTCACTTTCCAATCGAACAAGATACTGAAGTTGATAATCGAAGCATTATTTCGACTACTTATCGTGTACACAGACACAAAAATAAAAAAAATAAAAATAAAAAACACACATCATTGTAAAATCAATACATTCATCGTTCCACTCAGAATCTAAAAAATAGAAAAATTTAAAAAAAATATATGTTTATGTAAAAATATAAAAATATCAAACGATAGTTAAATTTTTGACGCACAATTTTTTTATATAATCTATCCTTGTTATTAGTTTTCATTCGAGCTCCTGTTTTCTTGTCGATTTAGGTTTATTTACATGACTTTGAGCTTTAATTTGAGTCTCGGATTGTATTTGGGTTGAATGTCAATAACCTAAAAAATATTAGGATGAGCCGTATTGAATTCGCTGTTGAATCTTTGGTTTGACAGCCATTAAATCGTCTGTGAAACAATTTTATTCAAGACTTTTGACGGTTATAGGTAAGGAAGGCAAAATAAATATTTTAGCGATTTTCTAAATGCAGAAACTTCGTTTCTGTATTCTGAACAGTGGCGTAATTTGGGGGGGGGGGGGCAAGGTCTGATTTTAAGGGCATATACCGTTTGGGCGAATCGACCCAAATTATATATTATAGTATATTGTAGTCCGTTTGGGCGAATAGATGTATACCGTTTGGGCGAGGGTTTATTCAACTAAAGGTATAGGTAATATATAATATAATAATATCTTATAATACCTTATTATAATAATTATATTATTATTATAGTGATATACAGTAAAACAATAATAATTAAAACAACACGTCATATAGGTAATATTATAATAATGTAAACAATAAAATTATTCATATATTAACATATTGATAAGGATAGTATTATTATTATAAATTACTGTAATATCAAGTAACAAAATAATTATTACTATGCCACGTCATATAGGTAATATTATAATATTTTTAAATTGGTTTATAATATATTGGTTTGTATTATACTATTTTAATTTTTAATACATTTTATAGTAATCTATTGGCCTGGTATTTTAAACCTAAGCATTTTATGTATTGTAATTGGTCAATATTTCCTCTTATATATTTATTCCATGTTTCTTGCACGAATTGTTTTTTTTCTGTGATTTCTTTTCGTTGAACGTTAAGGACATTTTTTGAAATGGAATTGATTTTAATTGTATTTTCATTTTGGATTTCTAATATTACTGCGATGACTTGGTGAATATGAGGGTGTGTTGTATAAAACTGACTATTATAGTGGGAATGGAATGACTCTGGTCCATTTGTGGTTTTGGAATGGTCAAATATTGGTGATGACGCCCACAAATAAGGAGGGAATTCTGAGTTTTCGTCTATGTATGTGCCCAAGACATAATCGGCAAAATGTACACATTCATTTTCGGCTGGTATAATTGATAACAACTCAGTAAATGCGTCTCCTACTTCAACTGGTGGCAAAAATGATAAATCGAAAAAACATTTGAGCCACAATCCGATTTCAGAATCTTTAATTAAATATGCTTTCGATAAATTTTTATGTTTTACAATTTGTCTATACCAACTTTGGCCTAAATGAAAAGTACATGTGATTAACTGACAGTTAGGAAATATTTGAGTTGTAGCTAAATGTGCAGCTTTTTCAAAGTCAGTATGAAAAAAATTTACTTGAATAGCTTCGCCAATTAGTTCATTACATAACTTGCATATTTCAAACCACATAGTCAAATAATTGTTTTTTGATTTTTATGTTAAAAATACATAAGCTACTAGTATATAATAATTGTAAGTATATACATGTAATGTATTAAGTTGACAGAAAAACTTAGGACAATACGAAAATGTTCCGTCTCCAAAGACATTTTTAGATTTACATAGGAGTCGTAAGTTGTCATGACAAGTTATAATAACAATTGATTTTTGTTCATTTACGAAACAAAATTGCTGATTTTTGTATTTAATGGTTGCTTGCATATCATAAAGTTGATCAAATAATGACTCTTTTTGTGATTTCGGTAATATACTGTTGTTTTCGGCTACGATAAATTGATCGTCTGATTAAATTAATATTAGAATGATTAAGTTCATCTTGAAGTCCTGACTTGTCTGCTAATAATTCTTTTCTAATAATTTTATTAAGTTTTTCATGCGTATGTTCAGTAGCTATTTTTTTAGAAGCACTTTTAATTATATCTACAGCTAGAGATCTTTTTGTACTAGGATCATGATAATGTAACTGTGTTTTCATCTCTAATATATTTTTTACATTACTATCTGTTAAGACACTTACGTTACATTATTTGTTTGTACAACGAAATCAATATGTTCCATCTTGTAATTTATTTGATTCCGTATTGTAACGGGACAAAACGGAGTGCCCATTTAGGTGGCGCACTCTCATTACCCGTTACCCAACCAACACCCAGCACAACCGCCACGCGCTCTCGCGCACCGCAAAACCGGCAACCGCCGCGGAACACGACCAACGTCCGCCCCGACGCAATATAGATAGCGCGGAAGCACCCAGCATTCTCCGACGATACACCGCCCTCAGGGAAAATTGAGTTTCCGAAGGAACCCCTGAACCTAAAACCCAGATGTTTGTAGATTCCGAATTTGCGACGTCTGAACTATAAACTCGTATTTTTGAATCGGTTTTAATTCATACGGAAATCCGAATAAACACAAAACTCGCAATGGAGATTATACATATGAAGCTAGTAACAGCATAAGTATAAGCCTGCGGCCACTGCCAGAACACCTTCGTCCCCGCTGAATGCGGTGAATCTCTAAGCCGGACGGTCTTTTAAAGCCGTTAGACACGGATACAGTCACCAAACTACAAACAGCACCACTACCCAGCCTGCTCAAGCCGGACGATCGTACAACGCCGTTAGACACGGAGTTGCTACAGGTTAACTCCAGCGATAAACGTTTCGTATTGAAACCCCGTCGTATTGCTTTGTCCTTTCGTGCCGTGAGACGTCGCCAAACGAGTCCGCCGCGGAAACTTGTACTTTGTTCGTATTGGCACGTCGAGCCGCTGCCACAAGTCACAACGAGCTGAGCCGCCGCGTATTCCCTATCGTAAGTTGTTGTCACGTCGAGCCGCCGCCCAACGAGCTGAGCCGCCGTGTGCTCCTCATCGTAATTTGTATTCAACCGTTAGTGCCACGACCACAG
>NC_042495.1:66647458-66659385 GCF_005508785.2 Acyrthosiphon pisum
AAAGTTATCAAAAAAAATATTGACAAAATAAGACAACAAATATAAAATATAGCAATAGGCACAATATTACAATATAAAAATATATTAAAAATTAACTTTTCTACTTTTTATATCCGCGAATTGATCAATAATATCATTATATTTTAATTGGTTAGCAATTTCTTTTTCGATAGAGATTATATAGCTAAATTGGTGACTTATTCTTGTGACAACGTGCTTCGGAGATAGTTTTTTATTAATTTCAGCTTTGAAAAAGATCGTTCTGCTGAAGAAGTAGTTACAGGCATAGTTAACAATATTCTTAATACTATGGACATATTGCAGCAGTAAATGTCATCAACGCTGTAACTAAATATTTTTTCTAGAATTTTTAGTGGTAACGTGTATTCTTCAATAATCTCACAAAGAATGACCATTTATATGTTTATTAATTAATTAATTAATTAACCATTTATTAATTCAACGAACATTTCTCGACCATTTATATCATTTGTGTCACCAACTTCTGACAGATTTTGAATATCCATACAATTTTTCATTAAATAATCTTTATTCATTTTAGAAATATTTCTAAAATTTTATAATTTATAAAATATAATAAAATATAAATACTATAAATAATATTTTATTGTTCCATTCAACAATTTTACATGAAAAAAAAAAATGATAAGTACATTTTTTTTTTGCTCGTCAACTTGACATTTTATTGTATCTATGAAAGCGGGGCCTGTCCAATTGTGGTGAGAGCATGGGGCCCGGGGTGTGGGCCCCGCTCGCCCTGCCCTAGGGACGGCCCTGCATGACCACACCGGGACGCCGCCGACCAGGAGCAGTGCAGTACTGCAGTCCTAACCTTGGTCCATTCACGAGCATTTATTTGACAAACCACTGGAAAACAACCGTGAGTTATATGTCATTATGTCATGCATTCCCACCTTTCTATGTAAATTCCCCATTTAATTATTTTTACTGTACACTCTTTGAGTATCAAATATACTAATTCTAAAAGAAAATATTGTACAAACATATAATGAATACAATTGTTGTCAAATGCTACCTGAATAAAGATTGTTAATTAAATTGTACAACATTGTCGTTTCATTACAGTGTACTTGTATTGTTCGATAACTATACATCTTTTTCCTCTTTTGGTCGTTAAAATATGTTCAATTCTTAAATCCATATTGAATAATATAAATATAGACAATGATTATTAATTTTAAAATATACATTTTTAGTTTTTACACTTTTTTTCACTTTTTAACACTTTTAACAACTTTTACGACGTACCACATCAAGTTTATTACATAACACACAACACATCACTTAGGACACTGTAGCGTTGTATCACTTGTACAGTTGTAACTAGTCATGTTTTTCAATTATAGCAATTAATAATGATTAGCAACGACATTATCTGTATCTAGGTTTTTACCCAGAGCAGGTAAAAATAATTCCATTCGCCCAAATGGTACATAATATGATACTTGCCCAAACGCACTATTAATTTATAGGTAAAAATTATTACCTTCCCCCAAATGACCATCTCCCGATTTTAAAAGCGACCCGATGGCCTGGTGCCCAGTTGTTGCTGTTTTACTATTATTATATTTTATTAGCGCAAAAACATGGCTATTTTATAATATTTTCAGAAAATATTATACTATGTACTAAGAAATTATTACAATGATAAATTTTTACTAATAATTGATGGTTGAAATATATTTATATTTAGACGTATGCGTGGACGTACACATTGTATGTAGGTATGTATTTATGTATGTTATTGTTTATGTGAGTGTGTTTTGTGAATAGGAAAAACACCGAAAAGTAACATAATAATTAATATTGTTGTATGCACAACAAATAACAATAATAATATTAGTATTGTAATCCCGTATAGTTTTATTTCTAAAATCTAAAATTAATACAACTTCCAAAAACAACAACTGCTTGGCACTCTTATTAATTTATTATCATTGTCCATTGATCCCAGACTTCAGTTAACTTACAAGTTGCGACATTCGCGTATGGTAAGCTATTCAACTATCCTGCGTATTGTGTTAATTTAGTTGTGTACCTTATCCTACCTAAATTAAAATTTGTTTTTTCGTGACGCGTGTTTACATTAATCTTTTAATTTGAGCAAAATATGACTTAAAAAAAAAAAAAAAAAATGGATGGTGTGGCTAAAAATATAAAATTACCGCAAACCTCTCAAGAATCAAAAACAGTTTATGGTATGTTTAATTAAAAGACGAAACTTGAACCAATAAGCAAGCAATAAAAAGAATAAATACTATAATTTAAAATAATATTAATTTGTAATTATATCGTATACCTATAGAGTATAGGCGATAAGTGATGAATCAGATAAAGTTGACTTATAGATGATGCACTAATATTTTTGTTTAGTGTATAATAGCACAGAATTTCTGTGATAATAGCTTGTAGACTTTTAATTGATATAGGTGTACAATTGTTTTTATAAAATATCTGCTACTTTCTATTTAACAATTATATTACATAGTTAATAAAAAGGGTAGCATAATAAAATTTAGATAACATAACGAGCTAAGCGAGCGGTTTTTTTTTTACCCTTTCGGGCCGGTAAAACCTTTGTCCCCCCTCTATTGAAAACTGAAATGACGCCACTGATTCTGAGGCAAGTCCCACTGACTGAATCTTCTGCCACCAACTTTGACCCAAATGGAATCAATATCCCTTATGTTGATTGTTATCCACGACCTGATTACGGGTATGTATGGTTAGTATATTAGTGTAATAAGTAAGAGATTGACAAAAAGTTGGCCTATTATGGTGTTTGATGGAATATTATTATCATATAGATATTGTGTGTGATTATTTAACTTTAGGTAAAAATCGGAGAAAAACTAAAATTATCTCAAAACCCAGAATTCCGGATTAACAGTCTTCAAAGCATTTTCCCTACATTATACATGGCTTTTTAAATCGCTTATACTCGACTAGTATCTAGTACAATAATGTACCAGAGCAGGCACAGATTAGGCCCCAGCCTCCTGTGGTGTACCTACCTTTTTTCGAATTTTAAGTATATTAATAACAGGTTAAGGAGCAATCTATCTGATCTAAATTTGAGGCGAGACAATTGCGACAGCTGGGAAAATTCGTGTTATCACTTCCACATGTTTTGGTATAAAACTGGGGGATGTTTTTTTTTGTTTTAGAACTTATACATAGGTATATTAACTCGTTAAGAACGATAGTGCAAAAAAAGTCAGCACAAATCTTTGGTTTTTAAGTTATAGCTTTGATATAACCCTTTAGAGTCTGATTTTCTGTTTTTATACAGAAATACCTATATTGAATGTAACCTTGCAAGTTAAAGTATCAAGTATGACTAGTAATAACTTCTTACTCATGCCGTCTCTTGTTGCAAAACTCGAGGTCTTAGTGGTGTCCTACAGATCTCTCGGTTTTGGGTCGAGGATCACAACCCCTCCAGGGATGGAAATAGTCTACCTGGGTGGGAGGAGGCATATTCTAGGATTAAATGAGTATAAAACCAGTAGTTTGACTACAATTCCAAGCGAAAAATGTTTCCATATTTATGTATTCACATTTATACTTGTACTAGCTGTAAAAGCCGTTTATACCAGCTGTATCTCGGTTTCACTAACCTAACCACAAGCGCGGATTAGATTTAACACTTGGTATATTTTTAACGTACATAAAACTACTCTCTAAACAAGGGCTTGTATTTGAAAAAAAATTCTGTTTTATGTTATTTACAATTAAAACGTTATTCAACTTTTGCGTTTATCGTTATTCAAAATTAAAACGTTATATAAGTTTTGAGTTTATCTTTATTTAAAATTTTGTTAATACCTATTAAATTTAAAAATAAAACTAATGCGGGTAGGTAATGGCCTGTACAGAATATAATATAATAAATTCTTAGATTGTTTACACGAAATAAATGTTTCTACGAAACCATTAGACCTTTTAAATAAATAGATTGTAAAATATTTCGTTTTGCGTTATTTTTCGTTCAATGATATTCTATAAATTACGTTTTACGTTGTTTTTTGTTTAATGATGTTCTATAAATTACGTTTTGCGTTATGTTTTGCTTAATAATATATATTATATTTTATGAATCGTTATGTTTTGTTTTGCGGTATTTAATTATTTTTGACTATCGCTTTCTGTTATAATTACGTTTACAAATTTCAATCGTTTTTTGTCAAATATAATGTTACGTTATTATAATGTTTACACTTCTGATATCTTTAAAAATAATTTCTGAGATTTTCGTAAAAATCAGTTGATTAGGGAGTTTTTGAGCATAATATAATAGCTACAAACCTACATTTAGTTATACGATATAAATATATAGTTTATATATTATATAGTTTCTTTAATCGAAGTCACGCAAATGTGACGATCTGATGCATGTTTTTACCTTATCTGCACGAGCAACCGTTCATAAAAATGTATATCATTATACGGTTCTTAAAAATTCCAAAAATCTGAATTCATTATTAAAGGAAGTAAATGATGATGGGTATCAGGCGCGGATCCAGAAGATTTTAACAGGGGGTGCTAAAAAAAAGGCGGGCAAGTGGATGTCGCTCTGATTTACAGTAGGTTACAATTGGATCACTGTATAGTCTGTAATAGATGATGTTAAATTTGAATTCAATGATACAATACCATTGTATAAGAAAAACGGTTCTGAGCGTTTAAAATTTAAAATGTCCGTAAACAGCTCAAAATATTTTGTACATTTTATCAAGTATGGGAATTGATAAGATTTTATATATGATGTAAATTTTAAGTATATCTACAAGTATTCGTGTTTGAATTACAAGAAAATAAGAAAATCGCTACATTCCAACTCATGCCTACATGAGAAACCCAGAAAATATACAACGATGTAAAAATTCCGGTAGATATTTTTTTTTTGATAAAGGTAGACATAGGTACTAATGAGGAATCTTGTATTAAATTTCCTAATTTTAGATTCAAAAATAAATTTTTTTTTTGAATTTCTAACTCAAAATAATTTGCACATTTTCGTGATTTTTATGTATTTTGTCAACATTTGAACTTTAAATGCTTATAAGAAAAAATTGTGACTTCATTTTTAATATTGTTCAACTGACATTGTAACAATATATAATACATTTTTAAACTTTAAAATGTTATTGACATTCATAGAAAAAAATACTTATAAAATTGGAAACTAAAAATGTTCAAAACAAATCAAAATATTTTGAAAATTTTATCGTGTATAGAAAATGCTAATATTATAAGCATTCAGTGAAAATTTCATGTATCTGGTTATTTGTTTTTGAGTTACACCAAAAACCAGAATTCTTTTCGTCGAAAACCGATCGAAGCAGTTGTACTGCCCCAAATACGGGGATGACAGAAACAGAAAAAAAAATTTAAAAAATTAAATAAGACATCATCCATACATCGCTCCCATCAGAATTAAAAAAATTAAATGGATGCACCTTTATATTTTAGATTATATAATTTTAGATTATTATACAAATTTATTTTATTAGTGGCTTAGACGACAGGGGGTGCACGAGCACCCATAGCCCTCCCTGAATCCGCGCCTCGGTGAATCATCATGCATAATATTATATACGTCATTATAGTCGTTATACAATATACATAATATTATAAACATTGTATACGTAATACTTGTATACAGTTTACATATTATTATACCCTACGCTTAATAGGCAGGCACTTTCGCACTACATACATGAGGCATACTAGGTATTTAGGTATCTAGGTATATCAATCACTGTGTCAAAGCCTCGTGACGCTCAGAACGCATTTTGTAAACGTTGTTAGGTGTAAGTAATATTGTTGCTGGTAACCCGAATTGTTTTCGCGTGTGGCGTTTGCAGCGTTCGCGGTTGGCATACTCGTACTATGTTGTTATTATTTATTATTATTATTAACCTATTCAAATTTCAAACAATATAACATTACCTATATTATATGACAGGTAGGTATTGTACACGCTCGACATTTACAACGATGGACGAAATCGCGCGTATATTGGCGAGTGGCGACGACTGCCTAGGCCGATTGTTTTCTAAAAGCCTAAAACGGCTATTTTGTATGCGTGACTGGTAATTAGAAACGTATTGTACTTCAAAAGCCGGCCCAAGGTAGCACACTATAGGTATTGTGTAAATCATTATAATATTGTACATTGTACATTTATACACGTAATAGAGTCCAATTATTCTTGGTATATATATTGTGCGCAGTGCCGTATTATACATACATTTTGTATTGGTTGAGTGTGGAGGGGGGATTCAGATCTGTGGAAAAATAACTAACCTACTATATTTATGTACCAAATATTTGTTTATTGACTGAAGAGTAAAATTACTAAAGCGACAGCCCGAAGGCTAGAACAGAACATAAAATATACATTTTGTTTAAAAATTACCCCCGAAAAAGTTGTACAATAACATTTTATTAATTAGGTAGGTATAATAAGTATGATATTATAAACACATTATAAACATAGTACACAAGTATTTTAGCTAATTCGATTAGGTTAAAATGTAATGACTTGATTGTTATATAATTATTATTTTTATGTAAAACCATTACTATAAGAACTATTATATCCGTAATACCTGATATCTGTATAAATGTCAATAACTCAAAAACTACCAAATCGTTCCAATTTTGTTTCAAGTATGGAAATATATTTAATATTTAAAAAAAAATGGAATTTTCAATAAATAGGAGAGGGTGTCGAACATGCTTAATGAATCACTCAGTATAATGATTTTTTTTAACAATGTGATTAGCTTAGTTTTATTTTTTTAATTAAATATTTTTCCGTCGTCAAAGACGCCAGAAAGCATTTTAAAGTAATTATGTTTTTAATTTTAGTTGTACTTTTGTTTACCAGCGCAAGAGACGAGAAAAATAAAATATAATATTATAACGCTATACATTTCATAATATATAATCTATATAGGTACCTCATCCGAAAGTCACTGCGACGATATGGCTGGACGTATCCCCTGCGGCGTGGGGTAATAAGTAATATTCCGGTCGCGTGAATACCGGCGTGACCTGTATACAAGAGGTCAAACTATAACGTTCAGACAAGGAGCTTATGCTATGTCCTATACGACGTGCAGTATACTAATATAATACATATATATGAAATTACTATCGCGGGATATCAGTTATAATATTATACGAGTTGAGTATTTATTAGTGGAACACCGGAACACATAAACGAAAAAATATGAATTGGTTATTAATTTTTTTTTTGAACCTAAATCCGCGAGGTCCGGTTCGCCCCCACTTATCTAAACGCATCCAGTGCTTATACGGTACGGTCATATAATGGTATTATAATATTATTGTACTATATATTGTAGACATTATTTATAGGCACAATAATGTCTACCTATAATATAATATATTACAATATATTACACGTGAAACGGTCCTAAAATAATATAAAAATTATGACCATAAGATAATATTATATATTTATTATAATATTCGGGTCGAACGTGGTTCCCCGAGGCTCTCGGATATATGTTATAATAATATAACATTTTAATGGCGAACGCACTCGGTCGTGTACCGGCTTGATTATTTGGAATAACATTTTTAACATACGGTGTATATCTATAATCTAACCGTTCCGGTTAACGGCAAAACGATGACTTCTCTTGGGGGGTTGGTCACGCGAGGACGACGAGCCTCGGATCACTAAACGTGTAGTGTCGATACGCGGTACCTACCTACCGTCAATAGGAAATCTAAATCTGTCATCTGATGGTTTTTTTTTTTAGGTTTTTAGCACTTTTTCATTGTCATTGGTGACCTACCTATATAGTTTAACGTGACATTTTTTTTCTGGTGGTTTTCTCGCTGGCCGTATGAGTGAGAAAGTATTTGAAAGTGACTTTTCACAGGTACTTAATTTTGAAGTAGGCGAGTGCTAATTTCTAGCATTATAGTCATGCGGGGGTGGAGAAAAATTCACAAAAAACGTAAATAGTTGTAACTTTTCAAATGCGAATACCTACATAATATATTTTAGTCATCTGCATATCTTGTGTACATACATGATTCTACACATGTTACATTATAACAGAACGTGTAAATAATATACGCATAAAAATCCTATAAGATGTATCGTGTAATAAAAGTAATGCAATTTTCAAGTAGCGAATATTATTATATTGAAATTTGTATTTATAATATATTGTTGCTTGCGTCGGCGGGTGAGCGAGTCCACATATTTTTAACACACCCCGAATCGTGCGACCCACGCTTTTATATTATATACCAATTGATGTATAATACGATAGTAGACTTCGCAAAATGGTTTGTCTCTGCACGCTATATTATTATTTATCTTTTTTTTCGCCAAACGTCTGGTTGTTGCTCCCAAGAGCGCGTGTACGAAATCTTCGGTCGTGATCTACAAGACGTCTCTATAACCCAACCTAACCGCGGCGGGTGGTGCGCATAACATTACATATCATCGGTTTATCATGATATGCAATACGGCTATATATTATTTTACGTTACAACCGGTGCTATACCTATACACACCCGCGGCTGCTGCAGAATACGAGTGCTTGCATAATATTATTATGCATATATCTATAGTATAATCTATATAATACACGTATAATATGTTATATAGATGTGCGGTTGCCGGAGGTCAGTGACTTTGAGAGTCAAGCGGTCAAGAGACAAGAGTCGAGAGACAGACCATCATCGTGGTACCTATATTATTGTAAAAAAAAACGCGCAACGTCCCGCGTCCGGGGGGCGGCGCGCGACGCTCGAGCGAGGCGAGCACCACCGCCGACGCGGCCGTCTTCGTCCTGTTGCTTTCACGACGTGCTCGTGACAACTCGCTGCAGCGTCCCGACAACCGTCGCTGTGACTCGCGTTTCACATAATAATAACAATTATTATTATTTTTAATAACTATCCTACAAAAAAAAAAAAAAAAACAACAACATGGCAACGACGAGTTGGACGGTCGCCGCCGCCGCCGCCGCCGTCTTCCTGTACTGCACGGTCGTCAACGGGATCGCGACGGGATTAACGATCGAGGTGAGTATAAACCATGACACGTCCGTTGGAATAATTAAAATTATACATAATAGTATATCTATATCGACAGAGTGAAGTATAAGCCATAAATTCTTAAAAACCAGTGACGTCGATAATAATAATTAGTGTATAACGGAAAAAAGTAATACTGTTAATTGTCACGTTGCTACCCAACACTGAGCACCATTAAATAGGTATATTCGTGGTTCAGGGTAAACGATTTTTTTGTTTGCTTGTTAACCGAACACATTTAGTTCATTACTTTTCATTCATTTTACATACAATAATATCGTATACACTATAGTCGAATAACATGAAATTTCGTGTTGTACTACGTTCGTGCTTGTAATTTAGGATGTTCACATTTCCATTAAATCTTTAAGATTTTTAACTTTAGGTAAATACCTACAGATTATTATAGAAGATTATGACATGCTTATAAAATTAAATCATTTTTAAAGTATAATATAAATATTATATTAAATTGTGTGGTTAACTCGTGCTCAGATATCAAATAAAAATTGAAACAAACCTAGTATTATATAAATTTATGTTGAACATGTATAGATTCATCTACGCTCGTTAAGTTTTCACGATAAAATAATTTACGACCTGTTGGTAAATGTAAAATATTCTCAACTAAAACAAGTTTTAAATTTAAGTCAATTTTTAATATAGATACCTAAATAAAAATAAATCACCCACGGTCGGTGATTCAACCCATGTCCATGCGTGAAGTTATCAAGAGCCTATAATTCAATTTTATTTTTTTAAACACTTTATATAAAATATAAATAAATAGATTTTCAAAAGCTAAACGCCCAATTCTACACTTAAAAAGGTGTTAAAAAAAAAACTAGTAATGTGGTTTAAAATATAGTGTTGTATTAGGTATGTTTTGGTTCTATAATTTGTTTTCTGTTTTGCATAAAATATTATTATTTATTAATAATAATATGATAACAATTCTGAAACATGGAATTCTTCTCATTATGTGTTTTAATTACATTAGAATGACTAGAATCATTTTTAATTTTCCGATATTATAATTTCTATTTCAAATCGATTCAATGTGTTACATACTTACATGTATAAAGAAATTCACTACAAGAAAAAGGGATCATAAATTTATAAAAAAGCTCTGTAAAACCCATTGACCAATTGACGTATTACTGTCAATTTTTTTCGTTCCATTAAAAAAATTAAACAATTGTAGGTACCTGCAATAATAAATTGTACATTATTTTTTTATTAGTTAGTCATAAGTTATAAATATAATCATTAACTACAAATACTAGTATTTATATATATAATATTTTTTGTATAGTATTTATAATCAATGGTATAATATTATTATTAGTTCTAACATAGCATTTTATTAACTGGATATCAAACAAGCGTAGTTTAAATGTTGACAGGGTTAAAAATATTACATTTTTACTGAGTAAAAATAATACAAGCTTATTATGGACATTTTTTTTAAAGCAGGATATACAATTTTATTGTTCTGATGTTAGAAGTATAATAATATAATAGATTTTAATATTTTATTAATACTTATATTGTCAAATTTTTCATGTTGACCTATTGTATAATAAAATGTATTTATATTCATGATTTTATAATTTGAATTGGGTAAATTAAGGAATACGTTTATAATCTATAATAAGTAATAACTATATAATATGACTTGCTGTTTAAGTATTTATACTTTGTCACATAATGATCACGAAACATTAAGTAATATAATCTTTCAATAAATTAGAATTATTAGGTATGTGTAATAATTATTGTAGTCAGTAGTTAAACTATGAAGAAAAATCATTCTAACCAGGCATATTTATTGTTGTTACATATCATTATACTACTTTTTGTTATGTAATGTATTTCTTTAATATATTATTATTTATTATGTGTAATTTATACTCATATGATAGGGAATATTATTAAGGTCTAATGTATGGAAAAGTGTTTCGAGAGTTACATCCTATAGTTAAAATCAATATATAAACTTGAATTGAATTAAAAAGAAAAAACACACTTCATGGCCGAATAAAAGAGGGATTGTTATTTAGCATTTAAAAAAACCTAGGTATATGTAGGTATTGTTCCGAGTCGCGCCATAAATTGATCAGTCTTATTTTGCAAGAAAGTTTTAAGAAAAAATACACACATGTACGATGTGAAAATCAATTGATTTCGGAACAAAAAAATATAATCGTGAAACTTCGAATCTATTGTTAGTACATTGTGTATGTAAAAATTATCAAGAACAATATAATATTTTGAATTCTTAAATATTCACTGAAACGTAACGACTTGTTTTTTATTGAGATCATCATATACATATTTATTTACATTAATATATATATGTATTATAAATATATAAAATTCAATACATAGAACTGTTGAGCGAATATAAGTAACAATGTATTCAATAGGAATGTATACACACTCAATATTATGTAAATTGTATTATTGAATGATTTATTTTTTTAAACTAGAGTTAAAAAATTAATAGTTTCGCATATCCACAGACAGCAGGTTACTATAATCTCGTGAGGTATATTTACATAATATCTAGGAATATAATATTATTTTAAAAAGTACTGAGCATTTTAAATTTTGCCCTCGAACTTGGATTTAATCCTCTTGTTTGGTAACCTTGGTCATGAATCATTGAATTCAGATTTAATACATATATTTCAGTGGCTACTCAATGACGAGGTACACTCGAATCCTACTACACAACAGAGTCAGTTACTTCTAATTTTAATTTATAAATATACCTACCTGTCTAT
>NC_042495.1:66659435-66660526 GCF_005508785.2 Acyrthosiphon pisum
TTCAAAATATTTTGACTCTTGTTGAGTAATTTATAGACATTTTAAATTTGTTGACTAAAAAAACTCATAATTTATATTAAAGAAATTTATAAATATTAAAGATACATAAGTGCAATTTTTTTTATAAACGTTTTAAATTTAAATTTCGACCAAATTCGTCAATACATCTCACTTTCTGTACATTTTAAACATTGTAATTTGTAGGTCAGATGTTACCAAATAATATTTATACATAAATAATTTGTTAATCGTTCGCGGACGATTAAAATAAAATTAATGACGTCGGAAAAAACCAATCAACAAAATGATAAATTACAACAATAGAACGTACAATAATATTCTCGGTTTTACTTTTAGATTCTGAGTGGAACGATGAATGTATTGATTTTACAATGATGTGTGTTTTTTTATTTTTTTTTTATTTTTTTTGTGTCTGTGTACACGATAAGTAGTCGAAATAATGCTACGATTTTCAACTTCAGTATCTTGTTCGATCAGAAAGTGAATATCGTTGGTGCATTGGGGAGGTCAAAATTTAAATTTCCCAGTAGTTTTCAAAAGCGCCGGGAAAACAAAAGAAAAATTAAGGAAAAACGGGAATTTTTACGCAAAATCTGTTTTCGAGAAAATCGATTTTGGTTTTTGGTGTAAATTTAAAAAAAATGACCGTGGATGCATGAAATTTTGACTGAATGTTTACATTTCCATTTTCTATACACGATAAAATTTTCAAAATATTTTGACTTATTTTGAGCTCTTTACGGACATTGTCAGTTTTCATTTTTTTTTAGTTTTTTTTCTAAAAATATCAATAAAATTTTATTTGTTGGATAAAAAAGCTTGAAAATTTAATAGAAGGCTCCTAGTCACAGTTTTTTTTTATAAGCATTTAAAGTTCAAAAAATGACAAAATATGGGAAAATCACGAAAATTTGCAAATTATTTCGAGTTATAAATTCATAAAAATTTTTCTTTTTAATCTAAGATATATGAAAATGTAATACAAGATTCCTTATAATATTATCTACCTTTATCAAACAAAAAATATCTATAAGAAACTCAAATTAAATTTTTATGGGCGTTTGAAATTC
>NC_042495.1:66662888-66663864 GCF_005508785.2 Acyrthosiphon pisum
TTAAAAATGACTATAAAAATAAACTGTTTAAATGTATATTTTAGATTTTTGGTACAGAATTAATTACTACGTGGAATCCTGTTTTAAATTTTAATTCTTAGATACAAAAATGAACATTTTATAAATTTTTAAGTACAAAATAATTTTTCAAATTAAAATTTGATAAATTTTGTCAAAATTTGATCTTTAAATGCTTATAAAAAAAAATTGTGCCTATACTCCGGCCCACGAGAGTCCATACGTAAACCGCGCATTCATATAGTAATACGTGACGTCTGTTTTCTCCCACCATGATGCCATTCCCTCTATTCGGCTACGTGCCCATGCGCAGTGACGGACGCATTCTGACATATGGACTCTCGTGGGCCGGAGTATATGTATTTTTAATATTTTTCAACTGATATTGTAACAATATATCAGGAGCTTTGTATTAAATTTATACACTTTTTGGCCCAACAGATAAAACTTTATTGATATTTATAGAAAAAAAAACTAAAAAAACTTAAAACTGAAAATGTCCGTAAACAGCTCAAAAAGAGTCAAAATATTTTCAAAATTGTATGGTGTATAGGAAATGCTTATATAAACATTCAATAAAAATTTCATGTATCTGCAGTTATTCGTTTTTGAATTAGAACAAAATAAGGAAATCGCTACATGAGAAATCGAGTGAATATCCAATGTTGTAAAAATTTGAATTTCAAACGATCATAAAAATTTAATTTGACTATCTTATAGATATTTTTTGTTTGATAAAGGTAGATAATCTTATAAGGAATCTTGTATTACATTTTCATATCTTAGATTTCAAAAGAAAAATTTTTATGAATTTCTAACTAGAAATAATTTGCAAATTTTCGTGATTTTTCCATATTTTGTCATTTTTTGAATTTTAAATGCTTATAAAAAAAAACTGTGACTAACGATTTTTAATATTTTTCGTCTGCCTTTGAAACAATATACTAGGAGCCTTCTA
>NC_042495.1:66682249-66684045 GCF_005508785.2 Acyrthosiphon pisum
TATTGATAATCTAATCTAATCGTTTACGAGCTTAGGAAATGGAAAGTACAGATTACAATATCTTACGATATATTCCAATAATGAGTTAAAGATAGTTTCAATTATCAATTATTTTTTTGGAAAGTGAAGTAAAAATTATGAATTATATTTGAAATTGGCGTGTCATTGAAATAATGCAAGCATGTCACTCCGTGACACGCGTGACATTGGTTCGCCATCCCTGACATATGAAGTATTGTTATAATATAAATTCAAGTCGTCTCGATTGTTTTGCCAACTCCTCTATCACTTCATCAACAGTAATTTCAACTTCCCTGTGAATTTATATTTTCAAAAATTTGCCGTGCCCGTGCAGTGTCTAATTGATTTTCAATAGATAAACGTACGTTTTTTTTTTTATATCTATGAAATGATCTGCATCCAAGATGGATTGTTTGTGATACTGAAGTGTTACATGATTTTTAAACGTTTCCATTGCATGTTTCCAATTTTGAAAAGGTTTTCTAACCAAAGCGCCTAGTGTTTGAGAATTTATGCCAGCTCCTGATTTAGCAAACGCTACACAAAACGTACAAAATGCACCATATAATTTTCCGGAGTACGCTAACCACAGAAAAGTATGCAACCATCTGTATTGAAATTTTAAATTTTTGGATCGTTTATCTTTACCACTAAATATCATAGTATTAGGGAATTCAAAAGTAGGTTCGGGCTTCCAAATTTTTTTAAGAACGTCTTCTTTCTCTACATCTGTTAACGAGCGGTTAAAATAAAATCCAATATCGAAATTGTTAAAATTATGTTCATTTTCTGTTTCAGTATTGTCAGATTTTTTTGACAGTTTGGTACGTTTGACATTATTATCTATATTTTGTGAAATTGGTCGTTTATTTGGAGAAATTACAGAAACTGAAGATTTGTGATGGTCAAATTGCAGAACATTTGTATCATTGGATTTTTTAAAAAATTGGTTTAACGAAGTTTGCTGAGACATAATAAAAGCAATTTATTGTGTACTTACTTAATATTGACAAAAATATGATAAACAACTCTTGTTCACTGGTTCACTCGTTACTCACATAGCTGTTGAAGGCAAAATGAGACTAATAGAAAATGTGTAATATCTTATAAAAGATAAAAACCAATAATACTATCCGTGTATGGTTATTGGCTACACAACTATTGCTAATTGTTATACACTCAAATCCATCAATAGTCAGTTTTTCTGTGCGATAAAATTTATATTTCAAAGATACAGGTACTTGATGCCTACCTATTACTTTTATCGCACTTCGTATTAAGTCGTAACTTGGAAACCGTCGTCAGAATAACATTACTATAAAGTATAAATGTATAATTTCTATACTTATTACTTAAAACCTTGCTGCAGGAACATGTATCTGTTTTAACTGTTGTAACTAATTTTAAACAATATTTAATATAATATTTTGTTTTCGGGAAAAAAACTATATCCACGCGACTGCGCGTGCCTACATAAATCGATAAATCAGGTTCTGCAAATGTGTAAGAATTTTAGTTGTTTTTTTTTTTTTTTGGAGAGGTTCAATACACCACTGTCTGTAAAACTGTAAAAGCACATACGTTTTGTCAATATATCGTATAGGTACTTTTTTTGCTTTAGGAATAAAATTTAGCAAACTCGCTACTGTATTTATCATTGAAAACATGTTGAGAATTGTTTGCAAATAAAATGAAATTGTTATTATTAACGCGCTTGGAAATTTTAATGCTGCGTGCCGACGAAGAACGATAAACATACTAGATGGGCTAGTTAA
>NC_042495.1:66684095-66685213 GCF_005508785.2 Acyrthosiphon pisum
CGGGCTGTGCTGCTCTGCCAATGATGAGACGTCCGAAGCTTGCCCCCCTGGACGAAGACGACAGACAGGATGACGGCGACGGAATGGAGAGAAGGATGCGAGAAAGAGCACGAACGGTGCGCGGCGGTAAGTCACCCGCGCACGTTCTCCGACCTACACCCGCAGCGCGACGGGTTCGCTGGCGTAGCGCGCTCGGTCGTCGATGACGCGCGAGACCCTCTGGCGGATCGGCGAGCGCCCGACCGCAGTTACGGTCACGTGGAGCGACGGCAACGGAAGACGGCGACGGTACGGTGGTTAGTAGACGTACCGGCACGGGCAACGATTCCGCCCCGACGGTACACCGACGATGACGACGGCGATGGTGACTCGGTACGACAACAGCGGCGGAGACTTCGGAACGGGGTGAGTGGTACGGAGATTTGTGAGCTAGGAACACGGGGACGTCAGCGGCGCCGGATTCGCAGAAACTTAACCGTTTCAGGGTCTGGCGGCTCGTGGCGGCCGAAGGGACAACGCCAGGGCGAAAATTACCGAGAGTCGAGGATCGCTGTGATGCGATCCGCTGGCTCTCGCCTTTTCGTCCCGCGGTAATCCCACATTGGCCGCTTCCCTCGTGCCCACCGGTTTCGCAGCATAAAATCTCACTTCGCTCGCTCCGCGTCTTGGTCTTCGCCGTCCGTCAGCCGAGTCGTCACGCCGTCGACCGTCGACGCGCAGAACATCGCGCACTAGCTGCCGTCCGTTGCCATCAACCGTGGTCGCTCCCTGTGGCCGTCTCGGTCAGGCCTCGCCGGCTGGGCAAGGTCGTCAAGCGTCCGAGCAAACACGCCAGCGACACTCGTCAACCCGCGGGACAGGTTGGAGAACGTGCAGAGGTGACCAGTGGCCAGCAACACTACATTTCTGCACCAATCGCCATCTCGCATCCTCCCCCCCTTGTTTATTGTGTCTATCCTGTCCATCGTATTTTTTTTTTTTTAATTTAAGCTATTCAAAATTATTAAATTGTTCACTTATTTTCGGGCCTTTTATCAAAATAAACATATTTTGATGTGAACAAAAAAATATTGTTTCTTTTTTTTTCGTTTTGTCGAGTGTATAATTAATTGTTACAG
>NC_042495.1:66685926-66688580 GCF_005508785.2 Acyrthosiphon pisum
CTTACCAACTATGAACTAATATACTTAAATACCTATGTTCCACAATTAAGTATATAGATTGAAACCAAGTTTTTACAGTTTTCGTATATAAATAAATTTAGGGTTCAGGACTTGACATGTTGCACTAAAAATTATCGAAATCAGTAGACAAAATTCTCAAAATATGCTTAAATATATGTACTATGTAGTAACATTTTTATATTATTTTTGAAAAATCATAAAACATATTGCAATTTAGGTAATAAAAACTAAAAAATAAGTAGGTATATAAGCCTGATAAATAAATAAATAAATAACAACATATTTTTTAAAAATACTGGCATACAATACTAGGTTAATAAATAAGTAATAACGAATAACGTGATATGCGAACACCGTGATAAACGAATACGTATCTACTGATATTCATTTCTTCGTACAATCTACAATCTAGATGTCAATTATAGTTTAAATACAGTTTTGTCACAAAGAGACTTATGAAATCTTACCTATGCAAACATAGGGCCAACTGTAGCCAAGCTCCACCAACAACTTTACCAGCCCTCCGCCCTTTTTACTTTAAAATTTATTTAAAATTTACTTAATTTTTTTAAGTTTATTCAATTTTATAATAGTATGGTATTAGGCTTCGGCCTCCCCAAATCTCAAAATTATCGCCTATTGTACATAACCAAACAAAATATTTTTTAAGATATTTTTCAATGTTATCCAAATATAATTTTTCTCGACAATTGTATGTATAAATTTAAGTTAAAAAATACACAAATATGCAAATTCACACTTTGTATTTAATTTCGCCATTTTATAAGACAAATTTATAACTTGCGAGCAGTCCCTGTAAAATTCGCCACTGATTTATAGTAATAATTAGTAAACTAAAATACTATACATGATAGCAATATAAATATACAGTAAAATATGTTTAGTTATATTAGATAGACTGACTGACAGACAGTCTTTGCTAAAATTATTTTTCGAATGCAATAATTTTTCGTCGAGTTCAAATTTAATACGTCCATTAAGATGACTTATTGAATGTTGGCTTGTCAACTTGGAACAGCACATAAAGTTCCTGTGCTTTTTTTCCATACCCATTAACTGACTTAAATCAAGTCACTTGAATGCACTTAACCTATTTTGACAGGCATATAATTCTGTCTACAGTAACCAGTAAGAATTTATTATAATATTGATTTGAAAATTCAGTCAACTACCTTTATAATGAAAAAGCTATGGTGCAATGAGCTAAAAAAACTTGTCATTGATGCAAACGGTGGAACCGTGAATGACCTAAAATGAGACTGGTCTTCCGTAACCGGTTGGCCGTTCCAAAATGTCCATATATTTTGAGTATTCTTAGGTAACTTGTAGTACACAGGTAAGTGGAATTCTTTAATTATGTTTATGGCAAATGTTTTAAGAAATACATAACAAATTAGGTACCTACCATAGTTCAATAGAAGCATAACAAATATCTTGTTTTTATTTTATAAATTTAAATATTATAATGTATGATATTAATATATATTTATTATTTATTATTATTAATCTTATTATTATTATGTAATATGTTTATTCTTATTATTGTTATATATAAATTACTGATAATGTACGTACTATATGGTATTATATTATATACATATATATTAAACGAAAAAAAACTGTAATTGGAATTTATTTCCCTAATAAAGAAAATATTATTATTATTATTATTATTATAATAAAATATACATTACGACACGATTATATAAACACTATTACAATTTTAAATGCAGAATAAACATTGTTATAAGTTTTATTGTTAATAGTTTTAGTTTTTCAAACGTTTCTACCTATCTAATGTTATGTGGCAGTTCATTTTTATAATAATTCAGCCTATTCCGTGATTCAGTGATTCAACAATGTCCATAATATTATCTATTCTCACCAACACAACGCAAGAACAAATTATAATAAACTATGTAAGGTAGTAAATATTCTATTCTACTATATTAAAAATACAAAACAACATTTCTATTATGGAATATTCGATAATACATTCCAATAGACAGACCAAAGCATATTTTATACATATTTTTTAGCAGTTTCATCTGAACCGTACTGTACTATATTAGACGCTATAGCTGGTTCTCTATAATTTGACAACTACGTATATAGTATACATATAACTAAAGACTATACACTTTACAATTTTACTTTTATAATTTATAATTATTTTTTCTCGGTGAAAAATAAATTTCTTCTATTTTATTTTATCAAACAACATACATCTGGATAAATCAGTTAATAATAATTTTGCTAGATAAATTTTTAACTTAACTACTAATACCTTCAGACTTTAAAGTTCAAATATAGTACAAATATACAATATGGGTTTATTGTCTGAAATTTATGAAACACAGTAAGTAAAGTACCTACCTATAATAAATTAATATTCATATTACAAATAACTAAACATTTAATTAAATTTAAATGCAATATTGCTTTATGTTTGTATTAATTTATTAATTATGTATTATGTTTCAGATCATTGAAAAAAAACGAAAAGTAAGGTGGAACCAAAAACTGTCAAAGTGTCATTTCATTGCTGTATTATTTGGTAATTTGTTACTGGCTTTTATTTATATTCTATACCACGTTTAATAAGAAATGGA
>NC_042495.1:66688856-66698187 GCF_005508785.2 Acyrthosiphon pisum
ATTGAAGGATTTATTTGTTTGGGCGGTTCCATTTTCCTCCAAAAACGAGATATAAACATATAAAAATTCCATGGCTGAAATAATTGCAAACAGAAAAATCATTTACTTAAAAAAAACCCGAAAAAATTACAAAAATGAATTGATTTATTATGAATGAGAATGTGAAACGAAACGTATTTATGTATAAAATTAGATTTTTAATTCATATAAAAAAAAGAAACATAATATGCTTTCAAATCCAATCCTTTGTTATATATTGTAATGTCTGTTGAAAACTTTTTTCTGTGTTTTTAATTATTCGTAGGCAGCTGAGCGCACTTTTATTGTTGACTACGAACGTAACGAGTTCCTAAAAGACGGCCAAGTATTTCGATATGTATCCGGTTCGCTACACTATTTTAGAGTTCCTAAACCTTATTGGAAGGACAGAATTCAGAAAATGTAAGCAGCTGGTTTAAACGCTGTATCGACGTGAGTACCTACAAATTACAAAAATAATAAACGAATATACAGTGTTATACAGTACCTACATATTTTATAATGAATGCTTTATATTATAAATTATCTATTTATTTGGACGTGTTATAAGTAGTGTTCCTATGTATCGTGGACTATTCGTGGTCATCCAATACGGCAATACGTCATAAATATAATTTCAAAATTTTAGCAGAGTAAGAAACAAATATGTTTCATACTAAAACAAAGCTAGTTTCATAATTGTATTCTATATACAAATCTATATTAAACTTTTGTTCGATTTTTAGTAAGTGCATATTTTTTTCTTCTATACTTTTCAATATAAATTTTAGATTTTAATTAATGTTTTCTGCATCAATTTATTTATTATTGATTCAGTTATTTAACCAGATCCAATTCAGGAAATATACTTATTTAAAAAGTAAAAAGAAATTAATTATTTCAACTACTTATGGTCTATACAATATATAGACTCCGTTCAGAATATAACAGAATCTGATGTAACTAAATTATTACTGGCATAAAGATTAAATATAATAAATGTATAAATACAATACAAAAATATAATAAGTACAAAAGATAACATAGATGCATTAAAAATATATAGTGAATAATAAATGCAATGATTAAGGCAAAAGTTAAATCAACCTACAATATTATTTATAGTAATTTGTAAAATAAATTACTATACCTAATAGCAATAAAAATACATCGTAAAATATGTTTAGTAATATTAAATAGACTGACAGATAGTATTTGCTAAAATTATTTTTCATAATATGTAATAATTTTTCGTCGAGTTCATATTTAATACGTCTTTTGTGACGACTTGAATGTTGGTTTGTCAACTTTGAATAGCACATAGAGTTTCTGTGTTTTTTTCCATGCCTACTAACAGATCTAAATCAAGTCACTTGATCGGCATATTCTGTTTCCAATTTTGTCTACAGTAAGCATTTATTATAATATTGGTTTGAAAATTAGTCAACTAGTGTGCCTTGATATTGAAAAAGTTATGGTGTGATGAACCAAAAAAACTTGTCTTTACTGCGGATGGTGGGGCGGTGAATGACCTAAAGTGAGGCTGGCCACCAGAAACCGGCTGGCCGTTCCTAAATTGCAGTATATTTTATACATATTTTTTAGCAGTTTCATATCTACACTATACTAGACGCTATAGGTTCTCTATAATTTGACAACGGTGTATATAATGGTATATAATTAAAGACTATACACTTTACAATTTTACTTTTTATAGTTTGTAATTATCTTTTTTTAGTGAAAATTAAATTTCTTCAGTTTTATTTTATCGAACAACAAACATCCAGATATATAATAATTTTGACAAATAAATTGTTAATTCAACTGCTTATACCTTCAGACTTTAAATATAATACAAATATATAATATGGGTTTATTGTCTGAAAATGATGAAACACAGTAAGTAGAGTACAATATATTATTATTTAATATTCATATAACAAATAACTTAACATTTAATTAAATTTAAATGCTATATTGCTTTATTATGTTTGGATTCATTTACTAATTGTATCATGTTTCAGATCGTTGATAAAAAAACGAAAAGTGACGTGGTACCAAAAATTGTCAAAGTGTCCTTACATTGCTGTATTATTTGGTATTTTGTTACTGACTTTTATTTATATTATATACCACGTTTTAATAAGAAATGGACCAGAATCCAAAGAAACACCAAAGGTATTTACTACTCGTAAAATGTTATATTATTACCTACAATTATTTATTAGGTACCTATACCAGCGGGTGGCGGGGTGCAAAACGATTGCCAACGAAAGTCGCTTATCGAAGGATTTATTTTTTTTAGCCGCTTTATTCGATATTAATAATGCATTATAAATTGTTATACAATGTAACATTGTAACATTGTAGATTTAAACTACGTAACCAATCAAATAAAATACTGTTACATAATAGTATAATTATGCTAAAAATATACGGTGGAAATAATCTGGTTTAATATACTTATATATGTCGACACTAAATAATCTGTAAATACATGACCTTCTTCAAGGCTGGAACATTAGGCTATTAATGTTAAAAGTAAAAACGCATCTTCAATTTCGTCCCTGGGTAAAAACGGTAAGCGAAAAAATAATTTTAATCATCAACATAAATTATTGTTAATATCTTTGTACGTATTTCTCAAATTCGAATCTCCATTAATCTGTAAATATTTTATTCAATTTATTTTACTAAAAACTTACCTCAACGTTGTAAAGCCCAGTATATTTTATAAATTAATTTATAGATAAGATTAAATTTTAAATATTATCTTTCTCTTATTCGAAAAGCTTGGCCTAGACGAAAACGGTATTTTACAACCATCACGTTCGGAAATATCTCTTTTGTAGCTTTATCAGCTCCAGATTCAAAATCTAAATGAATTTTTTGGACATCGAAATTTAAAGTAAAAGTTTTATGACATGGTTCCAAAATATATTTCCACATATTTAAATAATTTTCTTTTGTTTTATTTGCAAAAAAAAAATATACAAAAGGCACATAAAAACCATTTGAGTAAGAATGTATGTTATAAAACTAAAAAAAAATATTGGTACGTAATCAATTGTACCATCTATAATAAACTCATATTGTCATCAATTTATAAATGTCCTTTGTAGTTATACAAACAAATAAGTCATTTTCCGGAAAAAAGCAAATTATTGGTCTCCATTAAAAAAAAACAAAAATCATTTTCCTACAGTTTCAGTTGAGACATGACTTCGTTGAACGATGTGAGAAATACAGGATACATTTTACGTCACATTTATCGTACACCGCTTTACGCACAGGTTGCATCGCTGTATCTTGTTCTGTTGGATTATCTTTAATTAAGTCAGTTCGTATATTTTTTAATGACCTAGTAGAAATATTATCGTCGGATTTTCTTTTACAATTCTCCCTCAAGATATGTCGTTCAATTTTCTGTTGACTGTTAGTGTTAACTAAATGGTTATGCTCACTAGTTAGGGGCGTTCTCAAAAATGTTCAATGGAGTTGTGAATAATTTTTAGGAGGGGGGCTATCAGTGCACAAAATCGGCGCATGGGGGTTTTTTTATCGACAATTATTTAAAATAAACTAAAAAAAAATTGAAAATTTCTCATAAATAATCTATACAAATAGCTCCAAAAGAGTCAAAATATTTTGAAAATTTTTTCTTGGAGGTATATATAAACAATTTTATATAAATTATTTTAAATTGCATATTTATGTGGCGCGGTGTGGAGCGTTCCGTACACTTAACTGCAGAAACCATCTAAGTGTACGTATCAGCCGTGCTGCTTTCCTCCGGATGGGTGACCACCTGGGATTTTTAGCAACATTCCTTGCCACTCATACAAACGTGTTTCAACCCCCCCCCCCTAAAAACAAAAAAACAGCCAATGGCCATAGTTGCCGGGCTCAAAAAAAAAAAAATATATTAACATAGAAACAATAAATTAGCTCATTACAATATGTAATGAAAATGAAGTCGTTGTCGTATTGTGATAGTTTAATTAACTTTTATTTTCATCAATATTTTATTTATACAATGAATAATATTGTCGAACAATTTTTCTTTTGAATAATGTTTCTATACTCGGATGAGTTTACAATAAAATTAGTGTACTGGGATCACATAAAAAGGGTGGGAATTTGGACATGTAACTCACGGTTTCTGTTCGGTCGTGTGTGATTGCGGTATGGAGTTGAAGTGTACAAACAGCGGCTCAGTAACACAACGGTACCTTCTTCAAAAAGGCTCTGCTCGGACGGCGGCGGTTAAATAAGGTACGTGTTACCGGGCGAGAATGACGACGTGGACTGACGGTGAAGGCTTGGCTCTGACGGCGGCTTCCCGGCAATGGCAGACAACTCGATGGCGATACTTTCGGTGGCGAAGACTCGGCTCTGACGGCGGTGTCACGGCGGTAGCGAACAGTATTTCACGACGCCTATTAGGTGTGGTGAGAATACACTTATAGCCGGTACGGACTATACGAGTATCCACGCTTAACGGTAGCGAACCACCGTCCGGCTTACTCGGTCTGGGGCAGAGAAGCTGATTGTTGTGCTGCGGTAAAGCACGATTGAGCATAGAATATTTTATGCGATGTTGCCAAATTCACGTTGCCAACATTTTGTAATTTATTATTTTCACGTATTATTACACCAATTATTATATCTGACGCGAGCCATGAGTCGAGCCCCTCAGCTTTATCGACAATGCTATCGATTAATAAATTAGTTCCGGAGTACTATTCCGGACTACTATTGAGACTATTATTGACTTATAAATATTTTGATTTTATTATTTTCATAAGTCATAACTATTATTATTATTATTATTATTATTATTATTTCATTATTAGTAAAAATATCTATATACTGTATTATAATGTGACTACTATTGAGACTATTATTGATTTATAAGTATTTTGAATAATGTGACTAGGTATATTACATATTGACTATGAAAACATGATATTTTTTTGCCATGTTATATTTTGAATCATTATAATTATTTAAATTAATATTTTTGTATAATACAGTTTAAAATTGAAAATGGCAACGTTGCAGAGTTTTTTATGCTCAATCGTGTTGGTTTTCTTTTGTATTTCAATTTCCTTTGATACGCCGACAATTTATGGTCAATCGTGTCTCAGCCGTTGTGCTGAGATTGGTGTCCGTGTATAATGGCAGTTTATTACCGTACGGCTCTCCAGTCTTCGCACTCGGCGGGGAGTATGGATATCTGGACAGCGGCTGGCGACTCATATTTATGTTATATTCAGCCGTCGGATCATGGTTGAACTGGCAGTAAGTCGTCGTTTCTGCAGTGTCGCTGTTTTAGTTAATGAACAAAAGTGTTTGATTGTTGCACATTAATAATATGAACTGTGCTGATTACGAATCCGTAAACTCTGGGGTTTTATTCTCACGGGTTCATGAATCATGAAGAAAAACTGATTTCCCGGCAGGCGGCGCGAGCTCGGAAAACGGGCGTCGTTCCACGCCATCTGTACTGCGTTTCGGCAGTCAAACGTGGTTGTGCGGCCGGCCGTTGACAGGTTCTGTACACGTGAGCGCGCGGCGGCGGTCGCGTTGCAGGCGGCTACAGTGACGAGACACAGGAGTGCGCCACGTAAATGGTCACTCCGTTTTGTCTTGTTACAAATAAGACATATTATTTTCTATTTAAATATAAAAAATATCTATGCATACTATGATGATTTAAAAATATTATGATGGATGGTAAATATACCGATGGTTATAAAAATTATAATAATATATTTTTAGTAAATCTTGTTTTATGAGGGTATCAGCAGCTTATGATTAATGAATATACATTTTAATGTCTGTTGAAAACTTTTTTCTCTGTTTTTAATTATTTTTAGGTAGCAGAGCGAACTTTTATTGTTGATCATGAACGTAATGAGTTCCTAAAAGACGGCCAAGTATTTCGGTATGTATCCGGTTCGCTTCACTATTTTAGAGTTCCTAAACCTTATTGGAAGGACAGAATTAAGAAAATGAAAGCAGCTGGTTTAAATGCTGTATCGACGTGAGTATAAATAACAAAATTTATAGCCTTGAGAAATTTTTCAAATTTTATAAATTATTTTTTAGTAAGAAATTCATAAAATTTTTTCCTATCATAACTAAAATTAGACATTTTAATAGAAGATTTCCTACATATAGTTCTACGTTGAACAACAAAAAAAAGTTTTCCGGAAAGTTACGCTATTTATAGTCATGAGATATTATCAATTTTTACTAATTCTTTTTCTAATTATTAAAATTGAATTTTTAATTTTTATACAAGGATTATTTATAGGAGGACACAATGTACCCGCTCAGAATCGTTTTTCGTACTTTACAGCGTGAGCACAGAGTGGTACCCATTTATCCACCTTTTAGATTCTGAGTGGAATGATGAATGTATTGATTTTACAATTATGTATGTTTTTTCATTTTTATTTTTTTTTGTGTCTGTCGTCACATTTTAGGGCAGTAAAACTTTTTCAATTTTCTTCAACAGTATCTTGTTCAATGGGAAAGTGAATCTAGTTAGTGCATTCGGGAGGTCAAATTTTAAAATTCGCTTATTATATATATTGTTTATATGAATATATAAATTAATATAAATTGGTTTTCCACAAAATTGATTTTGGTTTTTGGTGTAACTCTAAAACAAATTAACGTATATACATGCAATTTTTACAGGTCGTTTATATTTGCATTTTCTATACACGATAACATTTTCAAAATATTTTGATTTGTTTTGAACTGTTTATAAACATTTTCTGTTTCCAATTTTATTGGTATTTTTTTCTATGAATGTCAATAAAACTTATTTGTTGGGTAAAAAAGCTTAGATAAAAATACAATTGTTTTTAATGACATTTTAGTTATGTAGAATGGAGTTTACATGAACCTTATCCAGGTGTATATAATTTTGAGGATAATGCTGATTTAGAGTATTTCCTGAAATTAGTTCAAGACGAAGGAATGTATTTGTTGCTCAGACCTGGACCATTTATAAGCGCTGAAAGAGATTTTGTATGTACCTACCTAATAATAAATTAGAAACTAGATTCAAATTATTGTTATTTATACTCCAGGGTGGATTCCCATTTTGGTTATTGAACGTGGTGCCAAAAAATGGTCTGAGAACTAATGATCCAAGTACGTATAGCAATATTGTTATTGACTATTGTTGTGACATTTTGTATTTAGTTTTTAAAGCATAGTTTTCTGCTTTTTGCAATTTAAATCATTTTAACACCATCTAAAATAAATTACATGCAAATCAAAACAACACGATAAAGGTGTAATAATATGTAGTCTGACTTAATATTTTGAATATAAAAATTATAGAACTTAGGGACTTAAACCTACTAACTGGGTCTTTCTAGCGTTTTTGCTTATTATTTTATCTCGTAAATATCTCGCTCTTTACAAAAAAAAGGGAACTAGGTATAGTCATTATATTCTTTGTTTTCTATGATATTATGTTGATATTTAATAGGCCATATACGAATATACATAAATATTTTAAAATATAAGTCCACAAAATTATGAATAATCAATTAAATATCAAAAATTTGAATTATACATTTAAATATTTAGTGTTTGAACATGATAGGTAAAAGTATTTCATAGAAATACATTAAACTTATAATGGAATAAAACTACTAATAAATTAAAATATATTCGGGTGTTTTTATATCATTAAATATTTTTATTATTTTTAAATTGCAAGTTGGGGTTTTTGAGAAAATAAGGATAAATTGTTTTTAAATAGGTATATCTATTTACAATATTATAATAATTATAATAATTATACTCTGTGTATATGTACATTTTAAATTTAAAGTATGTATTATTAATAGAGAAGTTCCATAAAATAACTTCTGCCAATTTCATATCCAAGTTATGATGAATTAATGCAGCCCTTATATGGTCTACTGCTCGAGACGCATAATATAAATTATAATTGATCGTATATGGTGATTTCCCGCTAAAAACTTGTTCTCGGATTTACGTAATGGACCCAAATCGAATAGATATATAATAATTAAATAATAGTTAAAAAATAACACATAATTAGTAAAAGAAACGGTTTATATACTCAACAGTTATTACTGTCTCGGACTTTTCTACCACTAATACATGTAGCTTTTAGTGGATTATGATTTATGATAGTAATAGTGTATTAATCCTAAATAAGTAGGTAGTAATTTTGTATTTCCATAAATAAATTATTGTTATTTTTAATAATATAATACATTGTATTTTTAATAAATGTTGTGTAATTTTAGGCTATAAATATTATATTGCTAAATGGTTTGATATACTTATGCCTAAAATCGTTCCTTTTTTATACGGAAATGGTGGAAATATCATCATGGTTCAAGTATATACTTATTGAATACTCGTATTATTATATTATTTTTAAATTTAATTTCACTTTAATATAAACCTAGGTAGAGAACGAATATGGATTTTACTACGCGTGTGACCATCAGTATATGATATGGTTACGAGATTTGTATAAAAGTTACATTAAATCTAAAGCTTTACTTTACACAACCGATATGTGTGGAGATTCATACTTCAAATGTGGTACTGTAGCTGATGTTTATGCTACCGTGGATTTTGGCCCTTGGAACACCGATGGTAAGTGTTTTAACTGCCTATACTACATAGAAATATAATAATAACTATTTTTCGATCTCTTTTTTTTAACGTGACTTTTAGTTAATCAATGTTTTCAACACATGAAAGAATTTCAAAATGGAGGACCGCTAGTTAACTCTGAGTATTATACTGGTTGGGGGTACTATTGGGGTTCACCGTTGCAATTCATAAGTTCTGATATATTTTTGTCTGCCATGAAAGAAATGTTAGCTTTGAATGTATCCTTCAATATTTATCCTTTCCACGGAGGGACAAATTTCGGGTTTACGACTGGTTCCGCCAAAAAAAGTAATGAACATTTTAAGCCAACAAAAACCTCATATGATTTCACTGCCCCACTGAACGAAGCTGGAGATCCGACCGAAAAGTACTTTAAAATTCAGAAATTGCTCAAAGAAACTGTAAGTTTTGATATAATTTATATAATTTGTATGTGTGAATATGTGTGCATAAATATATTTTAATTTGAATTAATTCCGTGTGGAAGAATTTTCTAGTATCAAACGATATATCACCCGTTCCAGCACCCAAAGGTTATTATGGAACACTCAAAATGCAGCATCTGGTTAGTATTTTCGAAAAGGTCACGCAACGGATAAAACCGGTGGAAAGCGATGTTCCACTT
>NC_042495.1:66700134-66701308 GCF_005508785.2 Acyrthosiphon pisum
CAATTAAAATGTTATTGATATTTTAGGAAAAAACTAAAAAAAAATGGAAAATGAAAATGTCCGTAAAGAGCTCAAAATAAATCAAAATATTTTCAAAATTTTACCGTGTATAGAAAATGCAAATATAAACAACCTGTGAAAATTTCATATATCTACGGTCATTTGTTTTAGAGTTACACCAAAAACCAAAATCGATTTTTATTAAAAATCGATTTTGCGTAAAAATTCCCGTTTTTCCTTAATTTTTCTTTTGTTTTTCACGTCGCTTTTGAAAACTACTGGGAAATTTTTACTTTTGACCCCCCAAAGTACCAACTAGATTCACTTTCCAATCATAAAAGTTACTGTTGAAGAAAATCGAAGCAGTTTTACTGTCCTAAAAGGTGATGACAGACACAAAAAAAAATAAAAAAATAAATAAAAAAATAAAAAAAAAAACACACATCATTGTAAAATCAATACATTCATCGTTCCACTCAGAATCTAAAAATAAATTCTATATACAACCTTAAGTTTTTAGGTGTAACATTAGGCTTAAGCCTGAATGTTATTCTTTTCACAAAAATTGTACTGTACCTACCTAATAAAAATGTTTTCAGAAAATTGTACAAGTACCTAGGTACCTATATTTTATGCAAGACTGTCAATAAAAATGTTTCCAAAAGCAAAATATAATAATTTTTCTGTTAAATCTATTTTACAATTAGAAATCCAAAAAGTAAATAATGAATACCTATAATTCAGATTTTAAATTAAATAAAAACTAATTTCAGTATAAATGATTTATTTAGGTATACAATTATACTTACTAATTAATACATGATCGTATATTATACAATTGCACGTACCTACAATAGACAGGTAGGTATATTTATAAATTAAAATTAGAAGTAACTGACTCTGTTGTGTAGTAGGATTCGAGTGTACCTCGTCATTGAGTAGCCACTGAAATATATGTATTAAATCTGAATTCAATGATTCATGACCAAGGTTACCAAACAAGAGGATTAAATCCAAGTTCGAGGGCAAAATTTAAAATGCTCAGTACTTTTTAAAATAATATTATATTCCTAGATATTATGTAAATATACCTCACGAGATTATAGTAACCTGCTGTCTGTGGATATGCGAAACTATTAATTTTTTAACTCTAGTTTAAAAAATAAAATCATTC
>NC_042495.1:66701358-66702120 GCF_005508785.2 Acyrthosiphon pisum
AATATGTTAATACAACTTTCATCAATAAAGCCCAATTTTAAGAATATTTGTAATAATAAAAAGCAATTTGTCAAAATTTGATCTTTAAATGCTTATAAAAAAAAATTGTGCCTATGTATTTTTAATATTTTTTAACTGATATTGTAGCAATATATCAGGAGTTTTGTATTAAATTTATACACTTTTTGGCCCAACAGATAAAACTTTATTGATATTTATAGAAAAAAAAACTATAAAAATTGAAAACTGAAAATGTCCGTAAACAGCTTAAAAAGAGTCAAAATATTTTCAAAATTTTATGGTGTATAGTAAATGCTAATATAAACATTAAGTAAAATTTTCATGTACCTGCAGTTATTCATTTTTGAATTACAACAAAATAAGGAAATCGGTACATGAGAAATCGAGTGAATATCCAATGTTGTAAAAATTTGAATTTCAAACGATCATAAAAATTTAATTTGACTTTCTTATAGATATTTTTTGTTTGATAAAGGTAGATAACCTTATAAGGAATCTTGTATTACATTTTCATATCTTAGATTTAAAAAGAAAAATTTTTATGAATTTCCAACTCGAAATAATTTGCAAATTTTCGTGATTTTTCCATATTTTGTAATTTTTTGAACTTTAAATGCTTATAAAAAAAAACTGTGACTAACGATTTTTAATATTTTTCATCTGCCTTTGTAACAATATACTAGGAGCCTTTTATTAAATTTTCAAGCTTTTTTATCCAACAATTAAAATGTTATTGATATT
>NC_042495.1:66702220-66714111 GCF_005508785.2 Acyrthosiphon pisum
TAATGAGCTAAATTCAAATCTTCCAACACAGAAACCGATCTCCGAGAAAATCGCCCAGACAACGACGTGTGTTACTAGCCATCTAGTATGTTTATCGTTCTCGTCGGCACGCAGCATTAAAATTTCAAGCGCGTTAATAATAACAATTTCATTTTATTTGCAAACAATTCTCAACATGTTTTCAATGATAAATACAGTAGCGAGTTTGCTAAATTTTATTCCTAAAGCAAAAAAAGTACCTATACGATATATTGACAAAACGTATGTGCTTTTACAGTTTTACAGACAGTGGTGTATTGAACCTCTCCAAAAAAAAAAAAAAACAACTAAAATTCTTACACATTTGCAGAACCTGATTTATCGATTTATGTAGGCACGCGCAGTCGCGTGGATATAGTTTTTTTCCCGAAAACAAAATATTATATTAAATATTGTTTAAAATTAGTTACAACAGTTAAAACAGATACATGTTCCTGCAGCAAGGTTTTAAGTAATAAGTATAGAAATTATACATTTATACTTTATAGTAATGTTATTCTGACGACGGTTTCCAAGTTACGACTTAATACGAAGTGCGATAAAAGTAATAGGTAGGCATCAAGTACCTGTATCTTTGAAATATAAATTTTATCGCACAGAAAAACTGACTATTGATGGATTTGAGTGTATAACAATTAGCAATAGTTGTGTAGCCAATAACCATACACGGATAGTATTATTGGTTTTTATCTTTTATAAGATATTACACATTTTCTATTAGTCTCATTTTGCCTTCAACAGCTATGTGAGTAACGAGTGAACCAGTGAACAAGAGTTGTTTATCATATTTTTGTCAATATTAAGTAAGTACACAATAAATTGCTTTTATTATGTCTCAGCAAACTTCGTTAAACCAATTTTTTAAAAAATCCAATGATACAAATGTTCTGCAATTTGACCATCACAAATCTTCAGTTTCTGTAATTTCTCCAAATAAACGACCAATTTCACAAAATATAGATAATAATGTCAAACGTACCAAACTGTCAAAAAAAATCTGACAATACTGAAACAGAAAATGAACATAATTTTAACAATTTCGATATTGGATTTTATTTTAACCGCTCGTTAACAGATGTAGAGAAAGAAGACGTTCTTAAAAAAAATTTGGAAGCCCGAACCTACTTTTGAATTCCCTAATACTATGATATTTAGTGGTAAAGATAAACGATCCAAAAATTTAAAATTTCAATACAGATGGTTGCATACTTTTCTGTGGTTAGCGTACTCCGGAAAATTATATGGTGCATTTTGTACGTTTTGTGTAGCGTTTGCTAAATCAGGAGCTGGCATAAATTCTCAAACACTAGGCGCTTTGGTTAGAAAACCTTTTCAAAATTGGAAACATGCAATGGAAACGTTTAAAAATCATGTAACACTTCAGTATCACAAACAATCCATCTTGGATGCAGATCATTTCATAGATATAAAAAAAAAAACGTACGTTTATCTATTGAAAATCAATTAGACACTGCACGGGCACGGCAAATTTTTGAAAATATAAATTCACAGGGAAGTTGAAATTACTGTTGATGAAGTGATAGAGGAGTTGGCAAAACAATCGAGACGACTTGAATTTATATTATAACAATACTTCATATGTCAGGGATGGCGAACCAATGTCACGCGTGTCACGGAGTGACATGCTTGCATTATTTCAATGACACGCCAATTTCAAATATAATTCATAATTTTTACTTCACTTTCCAAAAAAATAATTGATAATTGAAACTATCTTTAACTCATTATTGGAATATATCGTAAGATATTGTAATCTGTACTTTCCATTTCCTAAGCTCGTAAACGATTAGATTAGATTATCAATAAATTCGTTTTTCGCGTTTACGTACAAATGTAGGTACAACAGATAAAAGATAGTTTCCGATGCCTTACATGACGTCTAAAAAAAAAAGAAAAAAAAAAGTGCAGTTTCTGACACGCGAGGCAAATAAAATCAAATCAAACCAAACATTTTGATTTGACATGCAGTTATCAAAAGGTTCGCCATCCATGTCATATGTAGTGCTAAATACAATATATATATATTATTACATAATACTATACGATTATATATTTAGTTCAACTTCCTCCAAAAACTGCATAAGGACGTAACTACTACATGATATTATCATAGTTTAAATTAATTATGTATAAACTTAGGACCCCCCCTCAGAAAAATTTGAAAATACGCAACTGTTTACAAAAATCTTTGTGATCAGCAATGAGCAATGTACTTATTCTGGTTTTCTATTTCAGTTATATATATTACGTTTATATGGAGGAGATAAAACGTTTTGAAATGAAAATGTTTTAAAATAATTAAAATCGTTTTTTCAAAAAATGAAATTAAGTGCTTATATGCAAATACTTAAAACTCATTTAATATGAAGTTTATCCTAAAATGTTTTAAACAAGATGTTATCAACTGTTATCTAATTGATTTTTTGTGATTGTTGTTTAAAATGTTTGAATTATTTGTTTAGTAGAGGCAAGGACGGATCCAGGGGGGCTAGGGGTCCAGCCCCCCCCAGACATATTTTAGACATATTTTTTTATAATTCTACAGATCCTAAAACTTACTATATTACTATATTTCAAATCACATAATATATGTCTGATAATATAATATATCTACTATTTACTACGTAATATCTACTATTTATTAAGAATAAAGGATAATATAATTTATTATAATTGTATTTGTGTTGTAAAAAAATTGTTGCCCCCCCCCAGATCTTTGCTCTGGATCCGTGCCTGCGTAGAGGTACCTATAAACAATTATTTATTCTATAAATTAGGTATTTCTAAACCGACTGTATAATAGTAGGTAAGTAATAGTACTACACGGACATACAGTAGAAAACACGAGTACGAAAGACTAAAGACGAATCACGATGATAACTAAATATTATGAGTAAAGACCGGATTTATATGTTTTTACATATCGTTACTGGGTCTATGCAGTCTTATGAGAGTAAAAACTGTGGACGATTCGTTCAATTCTGAATGCGTAGAAAAAAGTTTTTTTTGCATATTTGAGAATATTTCATGGGTTAGAGAATATTTAACCCATTTAGCATATTTTGGAATATTTCGTAAATTGTGAGAAAAAATTTCTATTTATTTTTAATTTTAATATTACGGTACCTACCCAGAAAATTTTTTTTTTTAATATTTACAATTTACTTTTTTTCTAATCAATTTGATAAAAATAAAACACGCAGTGTTATCAAGGTTTATCTATAAACCCTTCCGTGTTATAGCTATAGACCTTATACTAAGTATAAGCTATGGTTATAGCGCTTTATCATAATAAGTTGCCCGTGCCGTTCCCCTAAACATGGCTAACCTGCAATGCTGGCAGTTGTATTCTTACTGATAAGATCAACGTATACGTTTATCAAATATTCAAATATCCAAAATTTTGTTTTACACTATAGTTGTCATATAAGTACTTACATATTTAAGTGTCATTTTTAAAATGGACAAATTAAAAAAATCAGTGAATTATAAAAACCTTTTGAAACAGTGGATAGAACCACATAACAAAAAAGATATTGTTTTGTAATAACATTTCAAAATAATATTGAAAAAAAATTTAAAAAATGCATATTGAAGCATATAATGATGTTTATTGCATATTTTTGCATATTTTATAAATTTTTGAGAGAATATAATGAGAATATTTGAAGGTTTTTTAGAGAATATTAGCATCATATTTTGGGTATTTTAAAAGAATATAAATCCGGTCTTTAATTATGAGTTATGATAAATAATAAGCAATCGATATTTCAAGTTTTCAACCAACTAATGACCTGGGGCTGTTGGTACGTAATATTGTAAAATATACCTACCGATCGCACTATCGCCCGTATGAGCCAATGTTCTGGGAAAGTGTAGTTGTTATTGAGAATTCTCGATGATCGAGGGGGATAATTCCCATATTATATTTTGTGTAAACAATTAAATATTAATAATAATAATAATATCCTAGTTCCTAGATATGAGTCTTGATAATAATACAGTCATGTCATATAAACACGTATAAACATATTCTGACATTCTGTCGAAATTTACAATATTTGATAATTTGTTTTTAGAAAAATAATAGAACAAAATTTAATGCATTATATAGAATATACTTAATTATAAATTGTTATAAATATTGAAAAAATATCCCCCTCACCCCCCCCCCGTTTGACCACTACTGTACTTAAAACACCCCCCATTTCATAATCCTGGCTACGCCACTGTATTTATATCATATAATATTATTGTTGTTAACTTCTTAATCAAAACCGACTTACCGTCTACCTCCCACAAATCCAAAGTACTGACTACCTATATTCACTTTCCTACCACAAAAGTTATTGAAGTGGAAAATCTAAGCATTCATACTATTTTTAAATTTTTTTAAAATTGTATTGAGCGTAAAAAAAGGATAATTTAAGTAACAGTTGAATATTTCAAGTTTATGCGATGCCCATTCCGTTTCTCAATAAACCGTTAAATAGTTATATCGTCCACCTATCTTTCTATCGTTATTATGCATGAAAGTACCTTCACACGCGCATCCCGTTCCTATGGTACTTATTAACTTCAATTCCTGATCCTTCTTTCTCTATATATTTTTAATACATCTATGTTATCTTTTGCACTTGTCATAACTTTGTATTGTATTTATTATATTTAATATTTATGCCAATAATACTTTTGTTATGTCAGATTCTGTTATATTCTGAACGGAGTGATGAATGTATTGATTTTACAATATGTGTGTGTTCTTTTTGTGTGTATAATATATATATTGTAAAGACGATAAGTACTAAGTAGTTGAAATAATGATTTGATTTTCAATAATGAAGGTAGTTTCTGATGGAAATGTTTATCTCGTTGGTTTTTTGAGATGAACAAATTGGATAATAACCGTAAACCGTAGATAGGTACACTTGAAATTTTCACCAAATGTTTAAGTATAAGTGCATTATTTGTACAAGATAAAAATTTAAAAATATTTTCACCTTTATTTTAGCTATTTACCATTATTTTTTGTAGCTGTTTGAAATTTTCGATTTTTGTTTCTTTTAATGTCGAATGTCGATAAAAATATTTCGTTTGGTCAATAACATAAAAAAATTTGTTCAAGGTTCATATACTATTTAAAAAATATCTAAAATACAGTAACATTATTTTATTTTTTCATTAATGTTTGTCAAATGTTGACAAAATTCAACAAAATCACGAAAATTTGCAAATTATTATGTAGATAAAAATTTATAAAATGTTAAATTTTTATAGCTAAGGATTAAAAGTAATCTTAAGGTTTGTCATAAAGTATTTTTTAATAGATAGGTATTTTGAGTTTAAATTTGGATGAAATTAGATTTAAACGAAGAATGAAGGTTTTTGTTTTGTTTTTTTTTGTAATTTAAAAATATTATTTTATATATAGGTTGATTAATGAAAGACTGTCTTTTCTTTCAATTATTTTTTGTTTAGATACAATTATTTTATATCATTGAATTCAAATTTAACATATCCATTACAGTGACCACCATAACATATTTTTTTAAGCTACTATTCACATTGTACTTTCTTTACTTACTTAAGTGTCTCAACTCTCAGCCATTTATAATAGCAAATTAAATACATTATTAATGGAAGCAACACACAGATGAATCAAACATGATAATAATATAGTAAATACAATAAAAACAGCAAGTTAACATGCAATGTTAATAGCAATAATTGTGCAATACTGCAATAGACTAATCCGTAAATGTTAAAAAGTAGAAAATCGAAACACTTTTACTGCCCCTGTAGGTAATGAGTGATGACAATTAATACAAAAATAAACATATCATTGTCAAATCAATATACATGCATGGCCCCGCTCAGAATCTTAAGTTGGGGGAAGACTGTATTTACTATTTTTACGCAAAATCAGTATTATTAATTATTATTGTCTTATGTATTTCATACATACCCGCAGGTACGTAATATTTTAACCAAAATAATGTTTATATTGTCATTTTTTATTCATACTATAATTTTTTTTTGAGCTTTTAATAGATATTTGACATTTTATAGTTTTTCAATCTTGGTTATTATAGAATCAACTTAATACATGGTATTTACTATTTACTAAATACAAATAAATAACATACAGAAAATAGATTAATTCCAATCGATTGAACGTATTTTTGAAAAGAATGAGAGCTATTGATTATAAAGAGATTTTTGAAACTTTAAGTACTTTTAGTGCTGTTTAAAATGTGTTTTAGTAAAAACATACCTTATAAATTTTTTCAATATTTCGTCCAATTCAAAATCTAAAAATAAAGTAGGTAATGCAATATATTTCTCAAGTATTAAAATTCACATTTACATAGCAATAATGTAAGTACATTTTTGAAAGACATAATGACATAAATAAAGAATAAGATTAAAAAGAATTTAAAAAAAATTCGATATCCACGTATTTCAATATCACAAATACACAATTATTTACAAAAGTTAATTTTTTTTTTTTAAATAATAATTTCAAATTTTTAAGGGTGAACATTCATAATAATAAATAATAAAAATTGTAGATATACCATATACCTACAATCTACATATAATGCTTAAAATACTTAAATCTACTTATATATACCTATATATTTATAGGTACCTCCAACAAACATTTCAAGCTCAGTGCTCAATTTCATAGGGGAGAATCAAAACTACATTTTGTTGACAACTTTTTAAATTATCGATAAAGTTTAAAGAACAAATAACTAAGCATTAGATATTTTACACAGTGGACAAGTAGTAACTGCATATATTTATTCCCATAATAGCTACATAGTAGATAACATGCTGATTATCACCAATAATGATATGAAAATTAATTAATCTAGGTACAAATTTTAACTAAACTAATCACAATTTAATTAACAAAAAATATCAAGTGTAAACAGTATTGTTAATGATTGGTTTGCAAAACATTTATAGGACCAAAAAGAATAGGTTTATCAGTTAACGATATTGACAAGTTCTCAGGAACTCCTTCAAGTTCCAACATGACGATAGTGTTTAAACCCGGCTGTGGAATTAGAAATGTAGCTGGAACATAAAGAGTTATTTGTGGTCCAGCTGATGGCCAATATCGCCCTATATTTATTCCATTCACAAAAGCAACGCCCTTTTAATAACAAAACAATAAAATTAAATATGCAATAAATATTTATCTTATTGATTTTGGTCAGATATTTGTTTTTTCATAAAAATCCAACCTTTTTCCAACCGGTAACGTCCAAATAAGTATCCAAAGGTTTTGTTAAACCGTCAGGTAATTTAAATTGGGTTTTATAAAATGCTGGTAATACAGCATCTTTTTGTGGTTCAATCGTCGAAAACCAAGACGTTTCATTTAAAGGGTACGCTATCATCTTCCACGGTCCCAGTACATGTCTACCCAATAATACTGGTTCAAAAATACCCTGTTTAAAGTATACTTTAGATAGTAATGACATTATGACAAACCGATAAACTAGGTACAACGTAACCAGTACTAACCTTACGGTCTTCCAAAAAGCTTCCGAAGTTGATTCTTCCTTGATTTTCTATTAGAATGCTTAGCTTTTGAACAGTACTATTTATATTTAAGCTAATAGGTGTATTTTCGTATTTACGCGGTACAACTTTTATTTGTGCCTAAAAAAAAAATATTTAGTAACTTACCTACCTAATTATAGCAACGATATATATCGATATTATTTAAGAAAATATTGATATATAATATTAAATTTAACGATGTATTGATATTTGATATATTCTGAAAAAATATTGTTATTTTGAAGTAAATATTTGCTCTTTCGAAATCAGGAGAGTATTGAAATCCTTTATTATTAACAACTATACCAATTACACATAACCGTCGATTGTGGAGTTTACCAACGCTTCAACAGGTCAACAACTCACCTATTGTTTGAAAAAGTAATATATCGATATTTTTCATAACAATATATATCGTCATTCGTTACATCGATATTAAGGTTTTCAATGAATCAGGCCTTAGACAAATTTTTCCACCTTATGTATATTATAAAATTGTTATGTATTATAACAAGCGTATACCTGGTCCAAAAAGATGGTTGCTTGATCTCTGATTGTGCTAATAGTAAGATTTACAGGAGCTGTGACGTCTTTTTGATCGTCAGTCAAAATAGTTTCGTACATAACAAATCCGGAATTCAAACCCATGATTTCAAACCCAAGAGGAACATCGCTTTCTACCGGTTTTATCCGTTGCGTGACTTTTTCAAAAAGACTAACCAATGGCTGCATTGTGAATGTTCCATAATCACCTTTAGGTGCTGCAACGGGTGATATTTCATTTGACACTATAAAATTCTTCAACATTGAATCAATTATTAAGGTGAATATATTATGTATAAAAAGTCTATCTATATTATAAAGACTTACAGTTCCTTCGAGTAATTTCTTAATTTTAAAATACTTTTCGGTTGGATCTCCTGCTTCGTCTAGCGGAGAATTGTAATCATATGAGGTTAATTGAGGCAAATAATCTGGATTTTTTAAACTTTCGTATTTGTTGGCACCAGAAGTAAACCCAAAATTTGTACCTCCATGAAACATATAGAAATTGATCGATGCATTCAAAGCTAGCATGTCTTTCATAGTTTCCACAACTTCGTAGCTACTGATGACAGGCGATGGTTCACGCCAATGCGATAACCAACCAGCATAATACTCGGAGTTCACTAGAGGCCCTCTCTTTTGTGTTGTTCTCATATATTTAAAACATTGGGAAACTGAAAACCGGAATGAAAGCAAAATTACGAAATAATTTGATATTAATATCCATACTTTTTACGTGTATATAGCGTATATGGTATACCATAATATGATACTTACCATCTTTAACCGAGGCACCAAAATCTACAGTTGCGTAGACGTCAGGTATAGCACCACATGTAAAATAAGAATATCCACATCCATCAGTTGTGTACAGTAAAGCTTTATATCCAACGTAACGTTTATACAAATCTCGCAACCACAACATATACTCTTGGTCGCAGGCATTGTAGCTACCATATTCATTCTCCACCTAAACACAGAAAATTTAAATCAATTTTCAAAAAATGTCAAGTGTGATGATATAGGGTATTAATTGACTATACCTGAACCATAATTATGTTTCCGCCATTCCCATACAAAAAGCGGTCAATTTTGGGCATAAGAACATTAAACCATTTGGTAACGTAATGTTTATAACCTAAGGTTGAATATAAAAAATGTATTAGTGCGGTTTCTTATAGCTGATATTTTCACAAATCATTGATTTATTTATGGAAACTATACTATACAAATAATAAATAAAGGGTTGATCGTAACAATAGAAACCCCTAATGCGTACTTGGATCATTAGTTCTCAGACGTTTTTTAGGCACCACGTTCAATAACCAAAATGGAAATCCACCCTAAAACGTTAAACAATAATTTTTAATTCGGTTTCTAATTCATTTTCATATATAATTACTCACAAAATCTCTTTCGGCGCAAATATATGGCCCTGGTCTGAGCAACAAATACATGCCCTCGTCTTTAACTAACTGCAAGAAATACTCTAAATCGGCTATATCATCAAAGTTGTATTCTCCTGGATATGGTTCATGTAAACTCCATTCCACATAACTACAATAGGTACCATATTTTGTTATTATTTACTTGATAATTATTACGACTCAATAACACAATAATTGTAGCATTAAAGCATTTTATATTTCTAATTATCCAGTTTGTTTTAAATTTATATTTTTGTTTTTAGCATCCATAGATAATAACATAATAGCTTAATACGACGAATTTGTTTATGTTATATTATTAGATACATAGTCTTATAGGAAGACAATCTACAATGTAGTATGTAGGACGTAGGTTAGGTTAGGTTTTAAAGTTCTTTTAATTAAAATTATTTATTTTACCTGTACCTATAAAATATATTTATAATAACACTATTTAAAAACATAAAACGTAAGTAGGTAGGTATAGTACTAATTTTTTTTTACAATAAAATCTATTTTAAAAAAAGTTGATATATGGGTTACGCTTTAAAGCAATTGCTGTACATTAGATGTCTAGTGGAGTCACTGTAATGGAGGTGTTAATTTTGAATTCAATGATATAAAACCATTGATACGAAAAACGAATCTGAGCGAAGATGGGTTTGTCAGTCTATAATTTATATTAATAATTATATTTTATGATATTTTTTTTTATTATTCATGGCACAGCTTCAACTGCTAAGGTTATTAGCTTGCAACAAAAACTGAAGATATTTAGTTATATATTAATGATACAATAGTTTCTTAAATTAGTTTTACATATAAATTTGTTTACTTTTATGATATTTTTGTGGTTAAAGTAATTTATTTAACAATTTGGCATTAGTACTACAGAAGGCTAAATCAATTTTTGCCGAAAAAATTGTATTTTTTTTTTTTTTTTTTTAATTATCATTGCGTGAATAAAATAAAATGATATAAGTACTTTAAAAGTTTTCAAAATAATATTTTTAATTTACAACAAAATAACTAAAATCGTTATTCTTCGTTTAAATATTTAATTTCGTTCAAATTTGAACTTAAAATACTTATTAAAGGAACTCGTGCAGTTGAATCACTAATATTTCTCATCTAATAAAACAAATTGTAAGGAATCTTGTATTGAAATTTCAAGCAATTCGATCCAACAGATAAATTTTATTGTACATTTATAGAAAAAAAAAACTAAAAACTTTCAAATTTCAACATTTGGTCTATAAATAGCTCAACACGAGTCAACATTTTTATATAAATTTTATTTTGTATGGAAAATTATAGTATAAACATTTCGTGAAAATTGTAAATACCTACGATTTGTAGCTTATAAATTACAATATAATATATTTACTTACGTTGATATGGCATTTAAACCAGCTGCTTTCATTTTCTGAATTCTGTCCTTCCAATAAGGTTTAGGAACTCTAAAATAATGTAACGAACCGGAGACATATCGAAAAACTTGACCATCTTTTAGGAACTCATTTCGTTCGTAATCAACAGTAAAAGTTGGCTTGCTTGTCTACAAATAAAAAAAAAGGTTTTACACACATACAATTTTCTTCAAAGGTAAAACTCTATAAAACTAATTTTTAAGAATGTTATTTTTATTTTACAAGTAGAAACCCGAATAACAATACAATAATAGTAATCCATTATATTAATTTTAATAAATTACAATTTGAATTTTTACTCTCAAAACTATTTCACGTGATTTCATATTGTTTTTTTATCGCTTAAATCGTAAATTATAATTTTTTACGTTCATTTTTACATAATATGTATAATATTGAATTACACCATTTCTTGTACGACAGTGCAATTTGTATGAAATGAATAATTTAAAGTCATATTCTTCTAAACTTTAGGCTATAGTGGTAGAATATACTATAGGTACCTACTACCTATTTCAAAATAAAAATATGTACTAACCTATTTTTCTTTTTTTTGGTACAAGTGAAAATAGTACTTTGTTATATGAAAATACATCCGTTAACTTACCTAATTATAAACTGTACAGTTCTAAAGCTAAGCATTCTAATATAAAATCAACGAAGAATCAACTACAAATGCTGTATTGGATACAGAAAGGTTAGTTCGCTAGGTTATATAATTCATCGCGCTTATATATATATAATTACTAACCTTATTAGTTATTACTGTAACACAAAATGAAGGATATGTAAGGTTTATGACAATGCGGAATAGTTTTTAAATGATAAGTAATTTTAAAAAGGTGGGTAA
>NC_042495.1:66714211-66718150 GCF_005508785.2 Acyrthosiphon pisum
TGGTTGAGACTTTGAGCCTTTTTTTCCCCACTGTCAGTGTATGTCCATTCCATTCAATTTTAGATTCTGAGCGGATCGATGAATGTATTGATTTTACAATGATGTATGTGTGTTTTTGTGTCTATATGTACCTACACTATAAGTAGACGAAATAATGACTCGATTTTCAACTTCAGCATCTTTTTCGATGGGAAATTGAAGCTAGTCGGTGCATTGGAAGATTAAAATTCCTAGTAGTTTTCAAAAGTGCCGGAAAAAACAAAAAAAATAAGGAAAAACGGGAATTTTTACGCTAAATTGGTTTTTGACAAAATCGATTTTGGTTTTTGGTGAAACACTAAAACAAATGACCGTAGATACATGAAAATTTCACTGGTTGTTTATATTAGAATTTCTATACACGATAACATTTTCAAAATATTTGAATTTGTTTTGAACTGTTTACGGACATTTTCAGTTCCAATTTTTTTAGTTTTTTTTTTCTATGAATGTCAATACAATTTTATTTGTTGGGTTAAAAAGCTTGAACATTTAACACGCTCAAAATCGTTTTTCTTATATACAATGTTATTATAATATTATATCATTGAATTCAAATTTAACGCCATCCATTACGACTTGGGGCCTGTATTACAATCATCGGTTTGCTTCGATTACGCTTAACCGGCTGATAACAGATTTTATTACCGGCCGAATTAAGCCGGTTATAGGAGTCAGTTAAATTTGAGGGGAAATGGTAATACTGGCCCTTAGTAACCCACTTGTAACTTACTGTACAGCAGAGCGACATCCACTTGCCTACGTTTTTTTCTTTTCTTGTATGCGGTCTTTATATAGGTACATGTACGTTTGTATATGTAGGTACGACACCATAAACTGTACCTAATATAAGTTATAACTTATAACTTATAACCAACTTATTTACCTCCTCCGACACTTAAACCTTTTATAAGTATAATGTATATTTAAGTTCATGTAATGCAATCATAGCTCAAAATGTGATGTTACAGTGTTCAAACACTTCAAACTGGATATTATATAGGTACACGCGTCAAAAGAATATCGAGAGCTTTTTAACTATTTCATAGTTTCACAGCCGCATTTAAAATCTTTTCAGTAAAAATATTGGTTAAATTGTTCGCTGTAGGTCGTAATTTTGTTCGTTCGATAAGAACAATTTTTTTTTCTTATCGGTGAATGACGAGGAAGGTGTTATGCTATATTTTTTAATTAAACAGTTAGTTGTATGATTAATCTATGCTGTTCTAATTAATTAATCAAATACCGTTATAATACCAGTTTTTTTTATTAATGTAAGTTAGGCGCATCGCGTGAGTATGTAACAATAATAGTATTGTTGTTATATGCACGAAACTATTTCCCAAACAATTTTTGAAAGAAAAAATACATAATGAAAATGGGTATCCAAAATATAGAAAATAGAACAATAAAATTGTGCGATTGCAATTCAAGAAGTACAATAAATGTGTCACTTTCATAGATTTATGACTTTTATGAAAATCTCAACAAAAACTCTCGACTTAAATGAGACAAATGTATATTTCGTCAACATGTTTTTGTCGTTTTTGTTTTAACGAAATGCATGAATACAGTCAAATACGCATATGTTATGTGTCATTTTTCATTTGGCAGTTTATGAAACCAATCTATACCAAAACTCAATTAGTGACCGAACTAATTCTGTTGAGATTTGTAATCAATTGACCATAAAACTGTACAGATGGCTGTATAATCTGTAATATATATAAATATTATATTGTGCATTAAATATTTGCGTCGGGTACACCCGGAAATTTCCTTATGATTTATAATACGTTTAAAAAAAATAAAAGAGTTATGATACGCTTTTAGTTAGGTAATAAATTGGTGTAGGACAACTGTTAACCACTCCGACAAGCCCTATATTAATCATATAATAATTTATAATTTACTACTTAACGTATATAAATATGTTATAGTAGGTACTTTAATATTGGTATCATGTACCTAGCGTAAGTGACCAGGAATAATGTGCAAAATGTTATACATATTATATAGTAAATGTACTGTACAGTACCTACACACAATTATACAATCTATATATGCGCATTGCGCGTATTGCAGGGTTATGCTTATAACGTATATATATTATAATAGGGTACCTATACGGTTCACGTTATTTGTGTTATTAATTATTAAATAATTTAATATATTAATATAGGTAGGTTACTTATTATAATAGGTCATATTGGTACGATTTTACAAACCTATATTTAAGTTATAATATTGATGACGAGTTGCTGGATGATGCAACTGATGCGTACACTGGCGTAGCTAGGATTATAAAAAGGTGGGGTATGTATAAATTAAACTTCGTTTTTTACCGTTTTCGTATATAAATAATATATTAGGTGGGAAGGCAATGCGAGGGGTGGGGGGTTAAACACCCACTCCCCGGATACTAACTGGATGCGTACCTATAGGTAATGATGTAAACTGTGATTTTATTATATTATAAATTATAATACTTTGTGTTTATTTACTATTTGCTTACGCGTATATTTTCCAAATTATTTTGTAAACGTAATAATTGTTATCGCGAAAAGCATTTGTGTTATGTTATAATATGTGTATCAGTATGTCAGTAGTCAGTATGTGTTCGACTGCCAATTGCCGCGTCAACGCAAAGATACGTCTTAGATCTATATATCAGGGTTCGCAGTTTTAAACAATTTGTTTTAAACAATTGAAATTAAACATTGTGTGTTTAAAATAAAATGTTAAAAACAGATTGTTTAAAACATGTTTTTTTATGTTATATGTTTAAAAATGTTTTTTATAAATTCTTCTAAAACTTAAAAAAAAAATAGGTACCACATGTTATTATTTAAATTATTTTTGTATAGCAAGTAATAACAACTAATTATATTAAATTCTAATTCAAAATTATTTTTGTTCTATTGATAATTTAACAGTCCAATTTCTATATTACTAATATTATTAATCCATAATTATATTATAGTTTTATTTAAATGGTTAATACAAATTACCCAATAATTTATTTATTTTAAAAATGCATTCACGTACCTATAGTATATTATATAGAAGCATAGGCATATACCATACCAATAGTGAAATAAATGACATTTCAATATTTCATATAATCATATGATATAGGTATTTTTAAGTAAATCAATAATCACATCATCGACTGTTTTGTTATTATGAGTACCTACTATCTACTAAATATTGATTGAAAAAAAAACTTACAATTAATATTAATTAATAATTAATTAGTTTATAAAATATCATAATACAATATTCAATGTATTTCAGTCTTCTTTAATTTCTTTATTAAGTCTTGACAAGATTATAAATAGGTATAGGTACATAACAAATTAGAATTGACATTACAATATTTAACAAAAAGTAAAACAATACAATAGATTTTTAAGTTGAGTAATAAACTGATAACTAATAAGTCCAAAAACATTAAGTAATAACATTTTAAAAAAATTATAATAATAACAACTTTTGTAGTTTTGTCAGATAATACATTATTTGTGTTCTATCGTTGTACCCACGCGAGTTCTATGTGCAATTTCCCATTGTCCTTTCAAAGTAAATTATTATAACATTTTTTTTTTTGTTTTAAAACATGTTTAAAACATGTTCAAAACAATTGAAAAAAACAAAAAAAAAATATTTTGTTTAAAGCAAAAAAAACAACAGAAATTAATAAAAAACTGTTTTTTTGTTTAAAATGAAAAAAAACTGTTTTTTTCCAAACCCTGCTATATATTATATTATAACCTAAACAAACCTACATACACTGAAACAGTGGCGAACCCAGGGGGGGTGGACCCCGGGTCCGGACCCCCCCCTGGCTTATGTCATAGTTTTATTTTTTATTTTTAAAAGTTTCCGTAAATGTTCATC
>NC_042495.1:66718200-66719176 GCF_005508785.2 Acyrthosiphon pisum
CGGTACATGAGAAATCGAGTGAATATCCAATGTTGTAAAAATTTGAATTTCAAACGATCATAAAAATTTAATTTGACTTTCTTATAGATATTTTTTGTTTGATAAAGGTAGATAACCTTATAAGGAATCTTGTATTACATTTTCATATCTTAGATTTAAAAAGAAAAATTTTTATGAATTTCCAACTCGAAATAATTTGCAAATTTTCGTGATTTTTCCATATTTTGTAATTTTTTGAACTTTAAATGCTTATAAAAAAAAACTGTGACTAACGATTTTTAATATTTTTCATCTGCCTTTGTAACAATATACTAGGAGCCTTTTATTAAATTTTCAAGCTTTTTTATCCAACAATTAAAATGTTATTGATATTTTTAGGAAAAAAACTAAAAAAAAATGGAAAATGAAAATGTCCGTAAAGAGCTCAAAATAAATCAAAATATTTTCAAAATTTTACCGTGTATAGAAAATGCAAATATAAACAACCTGTGAAAATTTCATATATCTACGGTCATTTGTTTTAGAGTTACACCAAAAACCAAAATCGATTTTTATTAAAAATCGATTTTGCGTAAAAATTCCCGTTTTTCCTTAATTTTTCTTTTGTTTTTCACGTCGCTTTTGAAAACTACTGGGAAATTTTTACTTTTGACCCCCCAAAGTACCAACTAGATTCACTTTCCAATCATAAAAGTTACTGTTGAAGAAAATCGAAGCAGTTTTACTGTCCTAAAAGGTGATGACAGACACAAAAAAAAATAAAAAAATAAATAAAAAAATAAAAAAAAAAACACACATCATTGTAAAATCAATACATTCATCGTTCCACTCAGAATCTAAAAATAAATTCTATATACAACCTTAAGTTTTTAGGTGTAACATTAGGCTTAAGCCTGAATGTTATTCTTTTCACAAAAATTGTACTGTACCTACCTAATAAAAATGTTTTCAGAAAATTGTACAAGTACCTAAGGTA
>NC_042495.1:66719226-66720388 GCF_005508785.2 Acyrthosiphon pisum
TTCTACTATCGAGCCACACAAACAATCCGTATTACCGGCATTTTATAAAACAACATTTATATTGCCAGATAATTTATCAAAACCTTTAGATACTTACTTGGATCCAACTGGTTGGAAAAAGGTTGGTTTTTTTTAAATTAAGTATAACAGATCAAAAATAATTGTAGATTATTTATTTAATTTTATGAATCGCTCAAATGTTTTTGTTTTGTGTTTAAAAGGGTGTTGCTTTTGTGAATGGGATTAATATTGGTCGATACTGGCCATCGGTTGGATCACAAATTACTCTATACGTTCCAGCTTTATTTTTAATTCCTTATCCTGGAGAAAACAGCATCATTATGTTAGAACTGGAAGGTGTTCCTAAAAATTTGTCAATATCGTTAGTCGACAAACCTAATCTCAATGGTACAGTAAATCCAATATTCTAAATGTTGAAACATAATGTAATATAAGTTCACATTCGTTAATTATTGAGTATCAATTAATAATATTGCTACTCCGAATCTATCAAAATATGTAAGTAATATCAATTCTATAATTTTAGCTGGTTTTTCATATCTTAATTATTGTTATAATTTAATCTATAATAATGACCCGGAACGGTTGTATACCCTCTCTTTATTGTATCTGTTTTTTTTTTGTTAACAATATTAATATAAATGTATCCTCTGTATTATAGAATATAACCTAATATGTTAATACAACTTTCATCAATAAAGCCCAATTTTAAGAATATTTGTAATAATAAAAAGCAATTTGTCAAAATTTGATCTTTAAATGCTTATAAAAAAAAATTGTGCCTATGTATTTTTAATATTTTTTAACTGATATTGTAGCAATATATCAGGAGTTTTGTATTAAATTTATACACTTTTTGGCCCAACAGATAAAACTTTATTGATATTTATAGAAAAAAAAACTATAAAAATTGAAAACTGAAAATGTCCGTAAACAGCTTAAAAAGAGTCAAAATATTTTCAAAATTTTATGGTGTATAGTAAATGCTAATATAAACATTAAGTAAAATTTTCATGTACCTGCAGTTATTCATTTTTGAATTACAACAAAATAAGGAAATCGGTACATGAGAAATCGAGTGAATATCCAATGTTGTAAAAATTTGAATTTCAAACGATCATAAAAATTTAATTTGGACTTT
>NC_042495.1:66720687-66733268 GCF_005508785.2 Acyrthosiphon pisum
ATACAACCTTAAGTTTTTATGGTGTAACATTAGGCTTAAGCCTGAATGTTATTCTTTTCACAAAAATTGTACTGTACCTACCTAATAAAAATGTTTTCAGAAAATTGTACAAGTACCTAGGTACCTATATTTTATGCAAGACTGTCAATAAAAATGTTTCCAAAAGCAAAATATAATAATTTTTCTGTTAAATCTATTTTACAATTAGAAATCCAAAAAGTAAATAATGAATACCTATAATTCAGATTTTAAATTAAATAAAAACTAATTTCAGTATAAATGATTTATTTAGGTATACAATTATACTTACTAATTAATACATGATCGTATATTATACAATTGCACGTACCTACAATAGACAGGTAGGTATATTTATAAATTAAAATTAGAAGTAACTGACTCTGTTGTGTAGTAGGATTCGAGTGTACCTCGTCATTGAGTAGCCACTGAAATATATGTATTAAATCTGAATTCAATGATTCATGACCAAGGTTACCAAACAAGAGGATTAAATCCAAGTTCGAGGGCAAAATTTAAAATGCTCAGTACTTTTTAAAATAATATTATATTCCTAGATATTATGTAAATATACCTCACGAGATTATAGTAACCTGCTGTCTGTGGATATGCGAAACTATTAATTTTTTAACTCTAGTTTAAAAAAATAAATCATTCAATAATACAATTTACATAATATTGAGTGTGTATACATTCCTATTGAATACATTGTTACTTATATTCGCTCAACAGTTCTATGTATTGAATTTTATATATTTATAATACATATATATATTAATGTAAATAAATATGTATATGATGATCTCAATAAAAAACAAGTCGTTACGTTTCAGTGAATATTTAAGAATTCAAAATATTATATTGTTCTTGATAATTTTTACATACACAATGTACTAACAATAGATTCGAAGTTTCACGATTATATTTTTTTGTTCCGAAATCAATTGATTTTCACATCGTACATGTGTGTATTTTTTCTTAAAACTTTCTTGCAAAATAAGACTGATCAATTTATGGCGCGACTCGGAACAATACCTACATATAAAATAAATCAAAATATTTTGAAAATGTTATGGTGTATAGAAAATGCTAAGATAAACATTCAGTCAAAATTTCATGTATCTACGGTCATTTTTTTTTAAGTTACACCAAAAACCAAATTCAATTTTGTGAAAAATCGATTTTGCGTAAAAATTCCCGTTTTTCCTTAATTTTTCTTTTGTTTTTCCCGGCGCTTTTGAAAACTAATGTGAAATTTAAATTTTGACCTCCTCAATGCACCAACGATATTCACTTTCTGATCGAACAAGATACTGAAGTTGAAAATCGTAGCATTATTTCGACTACTTATCGTGTACACAGACACAAAAAAAATAATAAAAATAAAAAAATAAAAAAACACACATCATTGTAAAATCAATACATTCATCGTTCCACTCAGAATCTAAAAGTAAATACCTAAATAATATATCTTTAATTTTGTTACTGAATTTAGAATGTTGTTATCATTATGGATCATTTATATTATGTATCTAAAATCTACGATATTGTATATAATAATTGTTAATTACATTTTATTTTTAATAGATAGGTAATAATCACCAAAATATATTTATAATTAGTAATACCTAATTATGTGTAACAATCTATAATTTTACTCCAATACTATTAAACACTACTATAACAACATCTAGGTACTTTAATATTTCAATAATATATTTGAACGATTTATTTATATAAGACTTATTACAACTGAATTAATTTTTTTTTTTGTTTTTACAAATTGCTTGCTCCGAGTTCAGACATGAAAGTCAAAGTTGGTACCTACATGTGTTTTAATTCCTTTTTTTAAATTATAATAAAACATAAAAAATTAAAAATTAAAAAATGCATATACAACCAGTTTCAAGGTGTTTCAAGAAAAATAAAATATGATATAATATTTAGGTAGGTATTTGTTTTAAATATTCATATTTTATATTACTATTATTGTCTGCTATAATATATTACAATGTGTTTTGGTGGCATTTTGGGACTTGTATAGGCAACACATTGTACTCATTCTTATCAATCAAATCATTCTCAATTGCTAACTTTATACTCGTATAAAAAGAAGTCCTTGAAGTCCTTGGAGAAATTCCGATTTCCTTCCAAATATTACTAGTGAATTGAGCGCCGCACGCCGTGATCTGGTACACCTCGAGATTTTCATTATGAAAAATTCACTAATGAACAGCTTTAAATTACCAGTCTATCAATTATTATTAAGACACGTACAAAGGTGTTCGTCGAGATTGGATGACGACACTATGTAGTTCCCAATAAATACGATTTAGCAGAAAATAATTAATGGGACTGTAATATATTATATTTCTATAGGTACTTAAATAAAAACAGAGGATAACTAATATCGACGGTCCGTATGCGGAGTGTGGGGTGACCCAATCACATACACTCTCGCCTTTAGGCATATATCTATACGCATTCCTTAAAAACACACAGCGACACATGCAACACATAAAATATAATATTCAACATTTCTCCCATCAAACGTTTAGTAAAAACAATCCAATCAATTATCAGTAGTGCCAGACGATACCGTTATTGTGACTCATATTATAATATTATACTGTAAGACCCCTTAAAAAATCTCCGATCAAGACATTTGGTAAAAACAACACAATAAATTACTAGCGGCACCTATTTGTCACACACTCACAACGCACAAAAAAAAAGCAGATCGTAAACACATCAATACTTTAACATTACGTATTAATCGATGCGTATCAAAAGAAGGGATTACAAAAAAATCACTCTATATAAGAATCATGCAGAATCGACTTCCGATGCACAACGTCCCCACGCCAGTATGCACTTCGACAATAGTTTTGCCATTTAAAGCGAGTGCGTTTATATATGTATGTAGGTATATTGAGTTATTCCAGCATTCGGTATGACTTTCTAAATTAATTATTTTGTATTATCGAACAAATTCGCCTTGTTAATAATTTATTCGCCTATCTATTTACTTTTTGCAACAATATAAGTTTTTGACAGGGCTTAAATCAAAAATAATAATACCGTTTACCGTTATATGGATATTAAACGTTGTGATCGAATGACTGTTTAATGTTATATAGAATTTATACGTTATTCAATTAATACGTTTAAACGTTATAAACATTTAAATGTTATTTAACTTAAGCGTTTAAACGTTTTAAAAATTTAAACGTTATGAAGCGTTTAGCGTTATCTGATGGATATAGCTTGTTTCCCACAAAAAACCGAGTGATTGAAAAATATAATATTACAAAAATAACCATAATATATATTTTACTGATATTTATAATTTTATAAATATATTTTTTTTCAGGCAATTATATGTTTCAATCATATATCGCTTACCGATATGTTATCCGTTATCGATTTCAATCGTTTTTTGATATGTTTAACGTTATACTCATAACGTTATAAAAACCTGACTAAGCCCTGGCTTATGAGACTATCATCGTATCATTGGCCAGTTATAGTATTATTACACAGATATACAATTGACTATTTAGAATATTAGTATAATAATAATGCTCATTAATTTAAATTACATTCAGTTGGCGAATTGACTATAATATTATGTACTCTCGCTACGGATGTAGGGATTTTTAAGAGCTCTGTTTAGAATATAAGTACAATAATAAAATAAATGCTCATTAACGTAAATTACATTCGGTTGGCGAATTGACTATTGACAAATGTACTCTTGCTACGAATGTAGGGATTTTGAGAGCATACGATAATAGTCATATCTCAAATCATTGGTAACAAATTCAATATTCTATTATATTAGTGTATAAATCACATCGATGTCATACATATAACTCAGCAGAAAAATATCTTTTAATATACTGAGTGTTAAATATACAAATCAAAACACGTAATATACACGTACATACGCCGCAGTGACTTCGAACATCGAACTTAACCCCGTATCCACGAATACAACTACATACTCAGGTAAATTAATCATAATATTTCATAATATACATATATATACATTATTATAAGATACGAAATGTAATAAAGTAGTAGAATAATTATACGTGCCTAAATAAAATCACCAATTATCTATAAATCAAACCAGAACGTGTAAATACATATGCACATCCATAATATACCTACTATAATATCTTATTACACAAAAAAATATTAATAATTTACTATACCGTCTAACACGTGCATTATAATAGTAGAAGGGTTCGTCGTAGCACCTCACTCTTAGAAAGACAATATTTGAATGGGTCATCGACCTCCCTGTCCATATAATATTATTACGTAGAATATCACTTTATCCCCATATCCACCCTTTTCTTTTTCTATAATTGTTACTTTTCCATCTCCCTTTGTCATTTCGTATATTTATTTCACTATAGAACATTTGTAGGAAAATTGTGATGAATACTAAATAGTAGTGAAATCACGTTTATTTTATTATAAAAAATATAGTTTTTGTTTAATAATAAATTAACATTAGCTAGTCTTGTGAGGTATTTAAATAATTTTACCTACTCAAATTTGTACTTTAAATACTTGTTTTTGTAAAAAGTACTTTGACAAAGCATTTTAATTACTTTCTCGTACCTCAGCTAGAATTGTATCTATGTGTAAAAACTTGTGAGCTATGTAATAATGGTAAATTTTAAGTGTGTATATGTTCTACTACTGTGTGTAGCCTGATCTACAAATAAACGGTTAGTAAATTTATTATCTGAATCTGTACTGTAATTAAGACTTTCAGGCGTTGATATTGTACTAAAAAATAAAAATGTAATTATTCACGAATATCATAAGAAAATGCAAAACAATGCAAAAAAAAATTTGCCTCTGTGATGCACGAATTATTGGATTTTGTATTTTATGAGCTGTACTGAAGACTGAAGTGCTATGAAAAAAATTTAAATTCTACAAATTCCTAGCCCTATAAATTACTATACTTAATAGCCATATTAATATATCGTAAAATATTTTTAGTAATATTATATAGACGGACAGGCAGACAGACTTTTTTTAGTATGAAATTATTCATCGTCGAATTAAAATTTAATACGTCTATTACAATGACTTATTGAATGATGGTTTGTCAACTATGAACCACACCTAGAGTTTCTGTGTTTTTTTCCATGCCTACTAACAGATCTAAATCAAGTCACTTGATCGGCATATTCTGTTTCCAATTTTGTCTACAGTAAGCATTTATTATAATAATGGTTTGAAAATTCCGTCAAATAGTGTACCTATCTTCATATTTAAAAAGCTATGGTGCGATGAGCCAAAAAAACCTGTCTTTAATGTGGATGGAAGGTCGGTGAGCAGTCTAACGCAAGACTGGTCGTCAGCTGAGAAACCGGTTGGCCGTAAAAACTTTCCTGTCTATTCTGACGTAACTTGTAATACGCACCACGTAGGTTTAAATTCCAAATCAAAATCCTATTGCAGTAGAACTAAAGACTGCATGTAGTCAGCATGCATCTAGTCTATGAATGTTAAATGTAGAACAAACATTTTTTTTTAAGTATAATAGTTTTATAAGCCTTAATTTCTACCTAATGTTATGTGACAGTTCGTTTTTCTAATAAATCAGTTTATTCCGTTTAACAGTGGTTCAAAAAAGTGTGTATCATCTATTCTTACCAACAAAAAGCAAGGACAATTATTAAAATATTATAAAAAATTACCTAGTCTGTTAATGGACAAAAAAACGACCGAATAAAACAAAATTCCACTTTATTAAAAATACAAAAAAACATTTTAACTATTGAGATTTTATATACTAATTAATATTCCAATGGACAGGTCATTGGTTAAAGCATATCTTATACACATTTTTTATCAGTATCATCTGAACCATACTATACTAAGGACCCTATAGGTTCTCTATAAGTCGACAACTACGAATAGTATATAAATAAGAGTAAACACTTTATAATTTTACTTTTTATAATTTGTAATTATCGTTTCTTAGTGAAAATTAAATTTTCAGATAAGATTTCAAAAACAACATACATTCGGATAAACTAGTTAACAATTATTTTGGTAGATAAATATTTAACTCAACTGCTAATACTTTCAGACTTCAAAGTTCAAATATAATACAAATATACAATATGGGTTTATTGTCTGAAAATTATGAAACACAGTAAGTAGAGTACATATAATAAATTAGTATTCATATTAAAAATAACTAAACATTTAATTAAATTTAAATACAGTATTGCTTTATGTTTGTATTAATTTATTAATTGTATCATGTTTCAGATCATTGATAAAAAAAAGAAAAGTGAGGTGGAACCAAAAACTATCAAAGTGTCTTTTCATTGTTGTATTGTTCGTTATTTTGAAAGTGGCTTTTGTTTATATTCTATACGTTTTAATTAGAAATGGATCAGAATCAAAAGAGACACCAGAGGTATCACTAGTAAAATTTAATATCAGTATATCACATATAAGGAAGATGGATTTGAAAAAAAAAATTATTATTTTACCAAGCAATTATTTTTTCTCATTTATTTTCGAGTTTAAATAGCAATGGTCAATAAAGTAACATATAGACTAAGACTGTATCAAAATTATTTTATATTTTAATGCCTTGTGCAGATATTTATTACATTGAAAAAAAAAACCATAAAATAAAAATACACTAGATGAAATCAAATTGAGATTATCACCAGCTTCTTTCCCCAAATTAAGTAACTAATGTTCTATTTTTTTTCTTAACCCACATATACTCATTATTTCCATGATATTGATTGTATATGTTTCCTAAAAATAAAAAAAATATTTTAATGACATTTCATCAGCTATTCAAAATTCAAATACAGTAAAACTTCCACTAACGGTTACCTCTATAGGACGGCCACCTCTATGTAACGGTCAATTTTTTTGGTCCCGTCGAGTGTATCCTAGTGTTATTCTATCTCTGTAAGACGGGCACCTCTAAATAGCGGACATTATTTACAGTCCCTTCGGTGACAGTTATATTGAAGTTCTACTGTACAATATTTTTAAGGATATTCAATCCCAGCTGTGTTTTCCAAATTTCAGCCGTTCCACGGCTGCAATTGCAAAAGAAGGAATTATATATAGAAAAATTATTTACTTAAAAAAAACCCAAAAAAAGCAAAAATGAATTGGTTTCTTTTGAATCAGAATGCGAAACGAAACGTATTTATGTATACAATTAGAATTTCATCTCATATATAAAAAAAGAAACATATGCTTTAAAATCCGATCCTTTGTTATATATTTTAATGCCTGTTGAAAACTTTTAACCCTGTTTTTAATTATTCGTAGGTAGCTGAGCGCACTTTTACTGTTGATTACGAACGTAATGAGTTCCTAAAAGACGGCCAAGTATTTCGATATGTTTCCGGTTCGCTACACTATTTTAGAGTTCCTAAACCTTACTGGAAGGACAGAATTCAGAAAATGAAAGTAGCTGGTTTAAACGCTGTATCGACGTGAGTACTTACAAATTACAAAAATAATAAACAAATATACAGTGTTACAGTACCTACATATTTTATAATGAATGCTTTATATTATAAATTATCTATTTATTTGGACGTGTTATAAGTAGTGTTCCTATGTATCGTGGTCATCCAATACGGCAATACGTCATAAATATAATTTCAAAATTTTAGTAGAGTAAGAAATAAATACGTGTCATACTAAGACAAAGCTAGGTTCTTAATTTTATTCTATATGTAAATCCAAATTAAACTTTTGTTTGACTTTTAGTATGTGCATATTTCTTTCTCCTATACATTTCAATATATATTTTAAATTTTAATTAATGTTTTCCGCATCAATGTTTTTATTATTGATTTAGTTATTTAACCAGATCCAATTCAGGAAATATACTTATTTAAAAAGTAAAAATAAATTCCCGTTTTTAATTTAAAAGTTTATGATTTGTGAGTTTAAGTTTAAACCATATTTGATGATTATTTAGAGCTACAAGTAGTTCTCTGCCTTACTTATAATTTATTATTAATAAATAAACGACAATGCAAATCTCACATTAATATGAAAATGTATTTTATTGTTCTTGTAGTTTTATACTGCAATAATATTTTTATTTTATTTTTTTATCAATTGTGATTTTATAAAATGAAGAAATTAATAAAAGTAAATTGATCATAATTTAAGACGCTAATTTTAATAACTATGTGTCTGGAAGTAAAGTTATACGTTGACAACAGATAAAAATACAATTGTTTTTAATGACATTTTAGTTATGTAGAATGGAGTTTACATGAACCTTATCCAGGTGTATATAATTTTGAGGATTTCGCTGATTTGGAGTATTTTCTGAAATTAGTTCAAGACGAAGGGATGTATTTGTTGCTCAGACCTGGACCATATATTAGCGCTGAAAGAGATTTTGTAATTACCCAATAATACATTTTAATAAATTCGAAACTAGATTTAAATGATTGTTATTTAGTGTTATTTATTGATATTTATTTATTCACTCCAGGGTGGATTTCCATTTTGGTTATTGAACGTAGTGCCGAAAAATGGTCTGAGAACTAATGATTCAAGTACGTGTAGCGATTACTATTAACTATATAGTTATGACATTTTGTTTTTATTTTTTTAGGTATAGTTATCTGCGTTTGGCAATTTAAAACATTTTCCTATTTACAAAAAAAATTAAAATTATAGTAATTACCTATATGCTTTGTTCTCTTAATTCTTATATACCTATATTGATATTTGATAGGTAGGACTTATACGATTTTACATAAATAATTTTAAACTATAAGTTTTAATACATAAAAACATTAAACATTAATTGAATATTTGAACATTATAGGTGGATAACAGTTTTTCGTAGAAATACAAAAAACTTATTTTTTTTGATAATATATTTCATGATACTAATAATATTTTGAATAACAGTAAAAGATAAAAAATACTAATAAATTAAAGTGTATTTGGGTATCTTTAAATTAATAAACAATTTTCTTATTTTTAAATCGTGAGTTAGGGTTTTTGAGAAAAAAAGGACAAATTGTTTTTAAACACATCTATTTATTACATTATACTCTGTATAATACTATTATATTATTATAGGTACTATTACTATGATTATACTATTATACTATGTACATTTTAAATTTAAGGTAGAAATTATAAATTATTATCCAATTTATGATGAATAAGTTAAAAATGCATCCCTCATAAATTTGTTAATTTTGACCCGCTAAAAACGGGTTCTCTGATTTACGCATATCTATACAAGTTTAATAAATTAAATAATAATTTTACAATTACATATAATTAGCAAAAGAAACGGTTCACTATATTGCCATACTCGACGATTATTACTGTCTCGGTTTATTTATGACACTAAATTCAAATCACTATACATGTAGCTTTTATGATTAGTGGATTATGATAGTAATAGTTTATGAAATTATCGTATTTTTAACGACTTTTGTTTAATTTTTAGGTTATAAACATTATATTGCAAAATGGTTTAATGTACTTATGCCTAAAATCATTCCTTTTTTATACGGAAATGGTGGAAATATCATTATGGTTCAAGTATAAACCTATCACACTATTGTTAAGTTGTATTATTATATTATTTTTATAACTAATTTTTCGTTGTTTTATAATAGGTAGAGAACGAATATGGAACTTACTATGCGTGTGACCATCAGTATATGATATGGTTACGAGATTTGTATAAAAGTTACATCAAATCCAAAGCTTTACTTTACACAACCGATATGTGTGGAGATTCATACTTTAAATGTGGTCCCGTAGCTGATGTTTATGCTACCGTGGACTTTGGCCCTTGGAACACCGATGGTAAGTGTTTTAACTGCCTATACTACATAGAAATATAATAATAACTATTTTTCGATCTCTTTTTTTTAACGTGACTTTTAGTTAATCAATGTTTTCAACACATGAAAGAATTTCAAAATGGAGGACCGCTAGTTAACTCTGAGTATTATACTGGTTGGGTGTCCTATTGGGGTTCACCAATTGTCTCGACAAGCTCTGATATATTTTTGTCTACCATGAAAGAAATGTTAGCTTTGAATGCATCCGTCAATATTTTTCTTATCCATGGAGGGACAAATTTCGGGTTTACTTCTGGTGCCTTCAAAAATAGTAATCAAAGTTATAAGTCAGCAGTAACCTCATATGATTTTACTGCTCTATTGAACGAAGCTGGAGATCCGACCGACAAGTACATTAAAGTTAAGAAATTGCTCGAAGAAACTGTAAGTCTTAATGATATAAATTTATGTGTGTGAATATGTGTGCATAAATATATTTTAATTTGAATTAATTCCGCGTGGAAGAACTTCGCAGTATCAAACGATATATCACTCGTTCCGGCACCCAAAGGTTATTATGGAACACTCAAAATGCAGCATCTGGTTAGTATTTTCGAAAAGGTCGCGCAACGGATAAAACCGGTAGAAAGCGATGTTCCACTTGGTTTCGAAATCATGAGTATAAACACAGGATTTGTGATGTACGAGACTATTTTGACAAACGATCAAAAATTCGTCTCAGCTCCTGTAAACCTTACTATTAGCAAAATCAGAGACCAAGCAACCATCTTCTTAGACCAGGTATAAGTTATAATGCTTCAGTCATATCCTAGCTGGTTAAAGATCCTAAAAGATAACTTTTTTCAATTGAACTAAATTTGATAGTTATTTTATTATAATTTTGGGTTTATAAAAAAAACACGTTCTTAAGTATCTACATAATTATTATCATGGTTATTTTAGAAGTTATAAAATAAAGCTACCAAAATATAGGGATTTTCCAAAACTTATATCCAGAGTAACTATATAATATTATATTTCAAAAAAAACTACCTATATGCTATCAATTTGTTTAGGTACAAGTGAATATAATACCTCGAAAATATGAAAATTTACCTGTAACCTTAAATATAAACAGTACAGTTCAAAAGCTAAGGATTCTAATAGAAAACCAAGGAAGAATTAACCTCGGAAATTATATAGAAGACAGAAAGGTTACATGATGGTTACAATTTATTTTAGTGATTTTTCATTAAATGTATCCTATGTGCAGGGTATTTTTGAACCTGTAACTTTGGGTAACCATGTACTGGGTCCGTGGAAGATGATAGCATACCCTCTGAACGAAACGTCTTGGCTTTCTACTATCGAGCCACACAAACAATCCGTATTACCGGCATTTTATAAAACAACATTTACATTGCCAGATAATTTATCAAAACCTTTAGATACCTACTTGGATCCAACTGGTTGGAAAAAGGTTGGTTTTTTTTTTTTATTAAGTATAACAGATCAAAAATAATTGTAGATTATTTATTTATTTTTATGAATCGCTCAAATGTTTTTGTTTTGTGTTTAAAAGGGTGTTGCTTTTGTGAATGGGATTAATATTGGTCGATACTGGCCACCGGCTGGACCACAAATTACTCTATACGTTCCAGCTTTATTTCTAATTCCTTATCCTGGAGAAAACAGCATCATTATGTTAGAACTGGAAGGTGTTCCTAAAAATTTGTCAATATCGTTAGTCGACAAACCTATTCTCAATGGTAAAGTAAATCAAGGATTTTAAATTTCTTAACATAATGTAGGGGATATAAGTTTATTTATTTTTATTTTTTACGAAGTGTTTAATTAAGTCGTTTCTAGGTCGCTATCTAATCCTACTGATATGTACATTTTTTTTTTATTTTTTTACATAGTTGCGATATCATACATAAAATGTTAATATAATAGGTTTAAATATAGATTATAATCTGGACATGGTGTATCCTTCTTAGGCAGTGACTAGTGATAGACGTCGCTTTCTGCGGTCGCAAGGTCTTCCTTTCTTGAGTCTGCAAAGTTTTGGAGGAATAAGTTCAAAATATATTGCTTATTTTATTATTAGATTCTGAGTGAAACGATGAATGTATTGATTTTACAATGATGTGTGTTTTTTTTTAGATTCTGAACGAAGTGATGAATGTATTGATTTTACAATGATGTGTGTTTTTTTTTTTTTTTTTTTTTTTTTTGTGTCTGACGACAACTTTTGGAGCAGTAAAAATTGTACCTTTTCTGAAAGGAAAGTGAATCTAGTTGGTACTTTGGGGGGTCAAAAGTGAAAATTTCCCAGTACTTTTCAAAAGCGGCAGGAAAAACCTTAAAAAAATAACGGAAAAACGCGAATTTTTACGCAAAACCAATTTTTGACAAAAACGAAAACTTAATTTTACTGTAACTCAAAAAATAATTATTGTAAGCACTTGAAATTTGCAACAGATGTTTATATTAGCGTTGTCTATACAGGGTTAAATTTTCAAAGTGTTTCGACTTTTTTTGAGCTATTTATAGACAAATGAAATTTTCAATTTTTCTAAGTATTTTTTTTTAAAATAACGATAAAAAATTTTTGGTTGGATAGAAAACTTTGAAAATTTAATACAAGGTTTCTTATAAGTTGTTCTCACAGTGATAAAAAAAAATCCAAAATCGTTAGTCACAATT
>NC_042495.1:66733318-66771580 GCF_005508785.2 Acyrthosiphon pisum
GAACGTCTGGTTTTGCTGGAACGCATAAACTGAATAATATTTTGTGAACTTCCTCACTAATTGAAGATAGTAGTATAGCTCTCTTCTGGACTTCGTTACTTATTCCGTTTGCAATGAAAAAATTTGTAAGTCTTGATTCAAATATTGTTATGTCGTTTCCAGATTCAAATGTTCCTGGTGAACCTATTATATTATGGAATTGAGTAATATTTTTGTTATCCTCACCCATTTTATAAATATTTTAATTTAATATGAGATGAGTTTAAAAATGTTTATCTTCGTCGCCAATTTGTTGTGTATTGTTAATATGAATAATAACATTAACGTATATTATAGTCTTTTATTATGAAAAGTATAAATCGAACTGACGTACATATAAAATTGTCTACTTGCTAATGACCGATGGACAATCCCCACCGATCGTAATATGATACTTATGATTATTATTGTTAATATAAACGTTTAGTATATAATGTAAATGCTGAATATGCAACAGTATGAGTCGTAGACACTTGAAAATTTTACCAGTTGTTTAAATTGACATTTTCTTTATATAGTTTTATTTTCAAAATATTTCACTAATTTTTAATCTATTTATAGGCAATTGAAATAATCGATTTTTTTTGATTTTTTTTTTATAAATGTTGATAAAAAAAAATTAGCTGGGACAAAATACTTGAAAATTTAATAGAAGGGTCCACATATGTTGTTCTAACTCCCATTCAAAAATTATAAAAATACATAGGCACAATTTTTTTTTATAAGCATTTAAAGTTCAAATTTTGACTAAATACGTAAAAATTACGGCAATGTTCAAATAATCTTAAACAGAAATTCATAAAAGTTTTTCTTTTTAATTCTAAGATTTGGAAATTTAATACAAGGCTCCTAACATATTTTTACAATAGCAGTTGCAAAATAAAAGGAATACATTGTCACAATTTTTATTTATAAGCATTTAAAGTTCAAATTTTGACAACATATTATGTAAAAATCACGAAAATTCGTAAATTATTTTATGCTAGAAATTCATAAAAAATTTTCCTTTTATATCTAAGATTTCAAAATTTAATACAAGGCTCATAATATATTTTTACAATAGCAATTGAAAAATAAAAGAAATATATAGTCACGATTTTTTTTTTATAAGCATTTAAAGTTCAAATTTTGACTAAATACGTAAAAATTACGGCAATGTTCAAATTATCTTAGACAGAAATTCATAAAAGTTTTTCTTTTTAATTCTAAGATTTGGAAATTTAATACAAGGCTCCTAACATATTTTTACAATAGCAGTTGCAAAATAAAAGGAATACATTGTCACAATTTTTATTTATAAGCATTTAAAGTTCAAATTTATACGAAATATGTCAAAATTGCGAAAATTTGCAAGTAATTTAGTGGTTGAAAAATCGTAAAAATTTTTTCTTTTATAACTAAGTTTTTAAAATTTGGTACAAGGTTCTCCATAAGTTTTTCTTTAAAAATAATATATCCTAGACTGACAAATCATCTCCGTTCAGAATCGTTTTTCGTATACAATGATATAATATCATTGGATTCAAATTTAATTCCATCCATTACAGTAACCCACTTGTAACCTACTGTACAGCAGAGCGACATCCACGACTTACCCGCCTTTTTTTTTGTATATCATTACCTTTTAGGACAGTAAAAGTGTTTCGATTTTCTTCAACAGTATCTTTTCTGATAAGAAAGTGAATCTAGTTGGTACTTTGGGGGGTCACAAGTAAAAATTTCCAAGTAGTTTTCTAAAGCGCCGTGAAAAACAAAAGAAAAATTAAGGAAAAACGGGAATTTTTACGCAAAATCAGTTTTCGAGAAAATTGATTTTGGTTCTTGGTACAAATTTTGAACAAATGACTGTAGGTACATGAAAAATTGACTGAATGTTTATATTAGCATTTCCTATACACCATAACATTTTCCAAATATCTTGACTTATTTTGAGCTCTTTACAGACATTTTCAGTTTCCATTTTTTTTGTTTTTTTTTCTATAAATATCAATAAAATTTTATTTGTTGTTAAAAAAGCTTGAAAATTTAATAGAAGGCTCCAAGTATATTGTTTCAATGGCAGATGAAAAAAATTAAAAATCCATATTCACAATTTTGTTTATAAGCATTTTAAGTTCAAATATTGACAAAATACGTAAAAATTACGAAAATTTGCAAATTATTTTGAGTTAGAAATTCATTAAATTTTTTACTTTAAATCTAATTTTTGAAAATGTAATAAAAGATCGTTCATAAGTTTGTCTATCTTTATCAAAAAAAAAATATCTTCAAGCAAATCAAATTAAATTTTTATATTAGTATTTGAATTTCATATTTTTACAACATTTGATATTCACTAGATTTCTCGTGTAACGATTTTCTTATTTTGTTGTTATTAAAAAACGAATGACTGTAGATACTTGAAAATTTTACTAAATGTTTATATTAGCAGTTTCTATACATGATAAAATTTTTAAAGTAATTTGACTCTTTTTGAGCTGTTTACGGACATTGTCATTTTTAAATTTTTTCATTTTTTTTTTCTAAAAATATCAATAAAGTTTTATTTGTTTGGTCAAAAATTGTAAAAATTTAATACAAGGCTCCTGATATATTGTTACAATAGCATTTGAAAAATATTAAAAATACATTGGTACAATTTTTTTTTAGAAGCATTTAAAAATCGAATTTTGACAAAATTTATCAAATTTAAAATTGAATAATTATAATGTAGTTAAAAATTTATAAAATGTTCAACTTTTATACCTAAGGATTCAGAATTCAAAACAAGGTTCCACGTAAATGGGTTATATATAAATTACTTTATTCACAATAATATCATCAAATATACTTAGTATTACATAGGCTGACCGACCGTTTTCGCTCAGAATCGTTTTTCTAATACAATATTATTATATCATTGAATTTAAATTTAACACCATCCATTACAGTGACCCACTTGTAACCTACTGTACAGCAGAGCGACATACACTTACCCACCTTTTTGTACTTGCAAATCTATTGTTTCAATATAAATTTAATATATTTGGTTAAACCCACATTTGCACATGCTCAGGCTCATCAAAAATGATGTTCCTATAAATATGACCAATCATAGATGCCAGATTTTAAAGAATGTAACAGGTGCCTGTGTTTTTAGAACTCTTCATCTAAAAAATTTAGTATGTCATGTATTATCAGTGCCATGCCAGCTGCATTTTGGGGCCTCTCACTAAAAGTGAATATATATGAAAGTAAAAGTATTCCACAAAATGTCATAAATGGTTCTGGACTCCACAAAAGAATACTCTAGGCCACGTTAAACGTCTAGCCGTATTGTATATTATCTATAGGTATAATACAGTATTATACAAATTGCAATTTTACCTTGAATGATTACAATAAAAATTAAAACTACATAAGAAAACTAATGGTGATTTAATGAAAAACGTACTTGGTGACAACAGTTCAAAGAACATATTACTATGACAAATAAAATTATTTATTCATTTCAATAGTATTGATGCTGTAAACGTGTAAAAAAATAAATATTAATTTAAATGAAAAATCTTCAATATTTCTAACGGGTGATCCCGCCCATGAGTTATGTGGCGAATGGTGTTATTCATTTAAACTATAAATTAAATAATTCACAAATATAAAACTCAAATACAAAACAATCACTATACGCTATATAGATATTTGAACACTATGAGGCAAGTTGCTACTTTGCAAGTTGCTAGACCAAAGATAAGGATAGCTTCTTAGTCCGTGGCATGATTTAAGATATACTTAAAGATTTATCCATGGATTGAGATATAATCTAAGATTGTTTATGTATATATATTAATTATGATTGAAACTGGACTACCTATGTTATTTGGTAGAACAAAAATTAGTAAAGAAAGCATAGGTACATTATAGATACAAGTTTATCGTGACGTGTATTGCTTATTGAGTTGTGATAATAATATGATTATATAAATGCACTGAACTGTTATTAAAATAATAATCTGCCGTTATTTAACCCATATTTGGTTATAGTGTTATTTTATACTATTCTCAACCGTGTACAATGTGCCACACTTAAATACATAATTAAGTATATGTTTTAAAAATAACTTATACATTTTTACACTAAGACTTAAATTCGTATATAGTTGTATTTTATTTATTATTTTGGTATTAGCTACAGTTTGTATGTGCGTTACCTACGTGTTAACATAACATAGGTATTTTTACTAGAAATTATAAATGTTGATATCATTATATGAAATCAATTGTGTATATGACGTGCGTCATACTTGTTTGACATGGCCCTGCGTAGTCCCATCAAAGCGCTGATTATTTCCGAGTTTTTCTTCTTTAGAATAATATTGGATTCGGATGGCTTTATTAAGTCGTTTGAAGAATCATCTTCCACGTGTCTCTTACCGAAAAACTGTAAGCACAAAACGTGTAAGTAACGATTATCTATATCTAATATACCTACGATAAAAATAATATATATATATGTTAGGCTACTATACAGGCCACACAGGCGATGTTTGATTTTCGATTCTGAGCGGAATGTATAGATGTTACAATAATGTGTGTTTTTTTTTTGTATTTTTTTTTGTGTCTGTTATCACCTTTCAGTACTTACAGTAAAAAAGCTTGGATTTTCTTCAACAGTATCTTTTCTGATATGAAAGTTAATCTAGTTGGTACTTTGGTAGTTTTCAAAAGCGACGTGAAAAACAAATGAAAAATTAAGGATAAACGGGAATTTTTATGCAAAATCTGTTTTCGAGAAAATCAATTTTGGTTTTTGATACAACTCTAAAATAAATGACTGTAGGTACATAAAATGTTGACTGAATGTTTATATTAGCATTTTCTATACTGTTTAGCTGTTTACGGACATTGTCAGTTTTCAATTGTTTTACTTTTTTTTTTCTATAAATATCAATAAAGTTTTATTTGTTGGGTCAAAAAGTGTGAACATTTAATACAAGGCTCCTGATATATTGTTTCAATAGCAGTTGAAAAATATTAAAAATACATAGACACAATTTTTTTTTATAAGCATTTAAAGATCAAATTTTGACAAAATTTATCAAATTTAAAATTGAATAATTATTTTGTAGTTAAAAATTTATAAAATGTTCAACTTTTATATCTAAGGATTGAAAATTTAAAACAAGATTCCACGTAAATAGTTAATTCTCTAACCAAAAAATCTAAAAAATACATAAGCACAGTTTATTTTTATAGTCATTTTAATTTCACATTTGGACGAAATTACATATTAAAAAACCTAGAATAACTATTTTACTTATTTTGTTATGATTGTATAATATTATTCATGGGTACTTAAAACTTCTAAAGTATATTATTATATATTATCTATGATAGTATAACGGTTTGTTGTTGATGTATAACGTGTTATAAGTACCTAATGGATATTGTAATATGATTAATTTGGAATTCATTATAGGTACCTATATGGGTAAATTTTTTTTTTAATACCATAGATAAGTATATAATATGTCTTTTACCTAGACTGACATACCGTCTCCGCTCAGAATCGTTTTTCTTATACAGTGATATCATATCATTGAATTCAAATTTAATACCATCAATTATACAGTGACCAAGTTGTAACCTAATGTACAGCAGAGCGACATCCACTTACCCACCTTTTTTAAAAATTATATTATCATTTGGAGCAGTGAAACTGATTCAATATATTCACCTTTAATATTGTTTCTGGTAGGAAAACGAATCTAGTAATTATACATATAAACTAATAAACTATAGGAGGTCAAAAATAAAAATAATTCACTGTACTTATTTTATTAGGTATTAATATATTGGTGAAAATTAGGGAAAAAAGGAACTTTAAAATAGTTTTTGACATAAACGAGTAAAATATTTTGCTGTGATTCAAAAATAAATAACCGTAAAAACTTACGATGTTTACCAAATGTTTATATTGTCATTATCTAATCATGGTGTAATTTTCAAAATATTTCGACTAATTTTAAACTATGTATAGGCATTTGAAATGTTTAAATTTTTTTTTCCAAGTAGTAATAAATATTTTTAGGGTAGTTTGAAAATATTTAAAAGGTTATAAAAGGTTCGTCATAAGTTGTTAATACTGGAATTAGAAAAAAAAGGTTGAGTGTAAGTCCATGATAATTTTTTATGAGCGTTAAAATTTTGACGAAATTCGTCAAATTTGGAAAAATGTGTGAATTATTTTGTAATTAAATATTTATAACATTTTAATATTCATAACTATGATTTATACATTTAATAAAAGTTTTCTCATAAGTCTGTACCTAAGTCATAAGTTTTTGTTATTAAAATTAAAAAAAATGTTTAGCATAATATAGTTTATACCCAAAGGCCAAAGGTATACATTTTAGCGAGCGATTGAATTCTAAATTTTGAAGACATTATATAGACATGATTATGCGTAAAATAACGATTTTAGTTTTTTTCTTGTTGTTAAAAAAGTATTTACCATAGAAACTTGAATCATTCCGCTTCTACTAAAATAATAATTTTTCAAGCTCAATAAAAGTTTAAAAAAAAATAATTCTAATATTAATATTAATTATTATAAACTATTTTTGGCATTTGAAATTTTAATTTTTTTTGTGTTGATAACATTTTTTATGACTGGTTTATGAACTACGATTTTTTATAAACGTTTGAGGTTAAATTTTTGATAACATTGGATATTCAAACAAAGAATAAGCTGGTAGGTAGGTACATATTTTATAATAGGTCGATAATAATTCATTTTAAGATATGAGGGCTTTGTTAATTCAAATATTATATTTTCTAATTTTAAAGTTATTAATAATTCATATTAATCTATTAAAATATTATAATTTGCAAAGATGATCGGAGTGTAATAAGTGCCTACCACTTAGTGAATGCCATTATTTCATATATTTTTAATTTTTATTAAACCATTTTTAAGGACTATAATATAGAGTCTATGAGTATCTATATGCATTTTTATAGAAACTACCTACTCTTTCAAAGTGACTTAGAAACATTAAAGATTTGTGGCAAAAATCATCCGGTTAACAATATATGATATAAAATGTGGATTATCATTTGAAAACAATATGTTGGTATCGCCACTCCTTAAATGGTATTAAAAAAAATCTAAGTAGCTATTTGAGAATATGGTCCTTACAGCTATAATCTTAATAGTAGGTATACTTAAAAATCTCAAAAATCAAAATTTGAATAAATTTATTATTAAAAAAAAAAAACCTTTGGAGGAACATGCGTTGTGAATAACCCTGTATAATTTATGCATTCGTGGTTTAGGAATAATTACGACAGTAGTAATATATTAGTGGTATCATCATGCTATAGGAATAGCGGAATGGTATTGAGTTGCAAGATTTATTAAGATTTAAACATTATATTTTACCAGTACGGGCTTAGTGGCAATCGGTGCGTTTTGTTCCTCAATAACGGAATTGTCGTCCGGAACATACAAAGAACAATAGGTAGTACGCAACGGATATCCGTTGGTCATGATGATGAGGTACGTCAAGTACGCACAAATCAGTAGTAAGTGATGAATGTGGCCCAAGAGTTTCCTGAAAATTATAAGCAGGTTCGTAATTTCCGAGAATTGTTGAAGAAATGTTATGTATAACAGAATGGCATGAAACAACAATACTGCAGGACTTAGCCATTTTGGTTATTTTATTGCAATTCATAAAATAATAATCCTTAAGTCTTGTATTTTTTAACAATTAATAATATTATATTTATGGATTTAACGTTTATTTTCAATAGAGATGAAATAATTAAGCGAAATTATTTTCAAACAAAACTTAAACTTTTTGGCATATTGTAGGTAGGTAGGTACCTATATTATAAATTATAACATTATAGAATTTTTAATATATTTTATTGAATGAATAAGTTGTATTACCATATTATGTTTTATTACGAATTAAATGTCTGTTGGTGGTTATATGTTGTAAAGCATAACACTGTATTGCTTTAGAATGAAAATAATTTTTAGTCTGGTAAAAATAATATAATAATATAGGTATTTCAAAACAATACAATATTTAATCAATTAAAAACATTTCTTATAAATTATAAGTAGTATTTTGCTGTTTGAATATTTTACGTTAAATGATATTGCTGCTAAACATAAAATAAAACTGATCGTAGTATTTATTTTGTTTATTTATTTACCCTTATTGTGTTAATTCAAATGTTATTTATTTAAAGGTTAATAAGTAATGACTATAATATTACTTTGGTTTATTGATGACTTTGACATGAATGGGTAAGTAAAATAAAAAATAATGAAAAAAATACACACAGTAATTTACTCATAATAAAATATGTTCTACTTACATGTTGTTATCTTGCTGTCTTCGGTGATTATGATTTTAATACCAAAAACAGGGATATTATATACTAAAAACGGATCGGAGTTATACAATACTATTATCTCATTATTCTGAATACAAGTCAATCTAGTATAATATTGTGAATTAACCGAAAACATTTCACCGGCAGATATAGGTACTCTACAGGAGTCCACATGCAGCATCATATCCAAGAGGGGTGGTTGGATTAGGGTCGAAAACCCCCATCGCTTTTTTATTATTATTACTATTATATGACTATACATTTTATTTAGTCTTATTTATAACTTAAATTTTTTTTGCACGAAAAAAAGAACGTGACGGCTTGTCACATGCAATTCAACATTTCAACCAACTACTTTATTAAGAAATATACCATTGCACCATCGTTTTATGGTTAAATTATCATAAATTGTTTGTACACATTTTGACGTAATTAGTAATCAGGAACATATTTTTAAATAATATATTTTTGTCCTGCTTTTATATAAACGTAAAACTATATAGAATCAATTTCAGTAAATAATATAATATTTATTACCTGTGCAATACTATTGAGCATTCATATTATGCAATAAAATTAATAAACACATGTGTATTATACAGATTACATTTATACATTTTAGATGAAATATTATTTTCTAATTACTAAAATTTTAAAATAAACTTTTCGAACACGTGATTGTTATAAAACAACAATGTTCTGGTTCGATCAATAAACACAAAATATGTAACAAAAGATTCGTACGATTTCGCATTATTTTTATAATATTATATTTATTGCATTGTTTTTTTTTGCTTTTTCATCTTGAGCATCGTCAGTAGATATCTATGCGTAAGAAACAATTTGCGATTTCAGTTATTTTTTCGCAATTAGTTATAAATGCCTACACGTTTTACATTAATCATCCTCTTGATCTGTCTATTTTCATTTGCTAAAAATTATCACGGACAAATAATGTCGATTAGAGAGGTGTAACCAACTTTTTTTTTCTTTTGAGCACTCCCTGTTTAAATTTTCTAGATCCACGCTGGTGATACATTCACAGAAACCGAACGGAACCCTCCGTGAAACCTTTTAAAACGTTATATTTAATACGTTCGGTTCGAAAAGCTTATGCTCTCGGTGGATAGAAAGAATCATGAGGGCGAGATGAAACTGTAATAATACGAACGATCGGATTCTTTTTAATTATACTCCTCTAATAATAAAATTATAGTCTCGCTTGCAGTCGGGCACACGCGCCGCCATTATAATATTATGATAATAATTTTTTATCTTATTCACAATATGCGGACCGGGTTTAATGAATATTTCCGGTGGAAACTGTCATCCAGTCCGACCTTGATATTATGTTTAAATTCATAGGTAGTTTGCCAAATCGATGTACCGTAAATAATTACAGCATATCGCGTGCACGATATTATATTTTTCGTACTGTTTGCCCGAAAATGAATAACTTCTCGGCGCCTATCATCATACAATATAATAGTATTATTAATGTACACACCACTCGCCCGGTAACAACACTATGAGCAAACTGTAAATATATCGATGTACACGTGTGTAAAGTTTCGGTTGGATAACGTCATCATCGCATGTCGTAGTAGGTACTATCATAGTGATATAATACTATGCTGTATCGAAATGAAAGAAAAACGAAAACATCGAAACAGAGTATCACATCTGTTGGTCATCACTTTATAATAGTTTGTATAATATAGTAATATAATTAAACTCCGCCACCGGTTTATAGACAAAAACGTGTTAAGAATTAAAAAAATTGTCTACGAATCTAGTTTTCGGCACACCCTCGTCGGGAATAACGATGCAATATTTATTTATTTCCGCTGCATGAGCATTTTTTTTTGCTCCAACTATTTTAGTGACGTCTTGATCGAAATTTAAATTATCTTTGGGCTTAAAACCGTTAAAATATGCGCACAAGCGTATTTACTCAAAAATACATAACATTTACATTTTAATAATTGTACGCGTTTATTTTAATTTTCTTATACACTTAACAAAAATAGAGGATCTATAATATATTATTGTAGTAATAAATAATAACAGGGTTTAGGTAATAAATTTGGTAAAACAGATATTATGGAAAAATGGACGTTGATATAAATAGATATTCTTTATGTCATGGTACGATTAGGATTATAAGGTGCCATGAAAACTATGAAAACCAAATTTTAGATATTTTTGTTTTTTGGTATAATTTTAAAATTATATAAAGCAAAATATTTACATAACATTTACTCGACTATTACATTTTTACTATAATTGTATGGAAATCTGGTCTACACAAATCAGTATTTATAAGCAGTGACAACAATATGCTTTATACCTATAGCCTATAGGTACCAGTGATCGTAATTTAATTTTAAATACCTGTGAGATTCCAATAATACTTTTTTATCCTTATATATAGACCCTATTTTTAAATCCTTAGAAAATACTTACATCTCCCCCTGTTGTGCTGTACCTGTGTAAACGCATATTTATTTTTATTTTTTCATTATTATTCAGACAACAATAAGACGACATTTAAATGCCAAATAACTCGGTTAGCAAATTCAATAAAATCGTAATTTTTATATGCGTATGTGAATAACGTAATTACACCTGGAAATATTATATTGTGTATTTTTTTTTTAAGTGCGATTTCCAAACGGAGGGTTTAACTCCGGATGATTAAAAAAAATTTGGTTGCACATAATTCACGCAAACAAAAGTTTTTTTTTCTCCCCTCTACGTGCAAAAAAAATAGAAGAAAAAATAACCTTCTAGGGTAATTTTTTTTATTCTTTCGACTAGTTATTACTTCAACTGTATAAGAATTTTTTTCTCTTTGTTGATTATTAACATAATATTTTTTAAATTTTGTTTTACAACACTATATTGGTAGGTACCATCATCGTTAAATTAGGTAGATAGGTTGGTAGGTACCTACGTTAAAATGTTAGATTGAATTATGTCATTGTTATATTACATATTATGTATTGTGTATGATGAATATATTAAGTACACATAACAATGTTCATATTCTCATTTTATATTTTCATGTTAACATTTAAAATAATGAACAATGTTTGTAAACTACTTTGTAGGCCACAACAATAAATGAAATGTTCATAGTTTTTGTGTGTTTTATTATATCACCGATTTAAGTTTATAAAAAGATATGAAATTGCAGTATTAATTAAAATTATGGTTAAAAAATATTATTTAGTAGTAGTAAATGAAATGTATTCCAATTATTTAAATTAAAAATATTAATGAATTTACTGATAACTTTAGAGCGTTAGTGTACGTATAGTTGATAAAGCTGCGAACCCAAAACTGATGATTTGACCATTAAAACTTTCGGAAAACAGCACTTTCATTAAAAAATATATTTAACATTAAAAACAAATATTTAATTTTGCTTTTAATACAATAAATTGTGTTATAGTTTTAAAAACATCATACAAAATTAATAGTTAAAAATAATGAAACGCAGTTTTTCGTTTTTTACAAATTTCATATTGGATCGTCATAATCATTAAACAAACCACGGTTCACGAGTCCAACGAAATAATAAGATACACGTATATAGTGAGTAGAATATTAAACATACATGTATATGTATGGAATGAAAATATTCGTAGATCCAATGGAGGTGATTGGTCTTCTATCTTTCTCATATTCTCGGGTTATTACTATTATTGCGAAGTTTTTTGTTTTTATAGCTGAACAATTCGTGACTACATTTTATATTGACTTATGTGTTTTAATTACTGCTCAAACAGGCAATAATTCGTAAACTGTAAAATATCAAAATATAATTTTTCTTATCGTTTTATTTTGCCATTAAAATTATGCCATTTATTAGTTGTAGAATAAATCAGTTACCTATATTTTATTCGAGTACATCAGGAATATAAAATAATAACTATGCAGGTAGGAACCCTCAATACCAATTTTTCCAATTTGTATTCAAACGTTTTGTTACGCATACTGCAAAGGCGGGCAAGTTCATGAAAATAATTAACTCAAGTTAAGTTAAGTTAAGAGGACACAAGATCGAAAAGTTAAAAGTTAATATAGAACAAAATATCAACTTAACTCAGTTAAAAAAAAAAAAATCTATTTTTTTTTAATTAGTAATAGATGTAAATCACATAAAGAGTGAATGTGTCTTTCTAATTTCTAATTTATTAATTATAAAAAACAATTTTGTTTAATTTTTACCATAATGTACACTGTATACAATTTTACTTTTATTTTACTATTATTTACTAATTTTAACTATATTCATCTCAAATTAATAATTTAACAAATATATTTTTTTATATCATATAGCAATTGAATAATATAAGTTATATAACATTAAAACATAACAATTGTCAATTTATAATTTAAAATGATTTATTTTTTAGAAACATTTATAATTGCAACTCGCATAATATATAATTTGCAACTTAATAAAATATATGAATATACACAAAATTATGTTATCAAGAAAAAGAACAGAAATGTTTGTGTTTTTGTATTGGATTATTTTATTTTATACTGATATAGTAATATTAATTACGTATAAACAAAAAATTTCAAAATGTTTTTAACTTTATAGATTTTTTTTAAATCAACTGAGTAAAGCTAAGTTATTTCAACTGTAAATTAAACTAGTTAAGTTTATAAGTTAATTAGAAAATAAACTAATTAGTTCAGTTAAAAAGTTTAAAAAAATTAACTTTTTAACTTAACTTTAACTTTTTAACTAGTTAATGCCCACCTATACTGTATAGTGTATATTAAGAACAAAAACAAATGATTTAATGCATACTAATAATATATTCTAATTAATTATTACATATTATATATAATATGATCCATAAATAATATAAAATAATATAGAGTGGGTGTGGTGTATTTCATCAGTTCGCATATTATTTGCCCCACATATAAAACTTTAATACTTTCGCAAAATGTTCGTTCAGACGTAAATGTCGACATATATGTATAAAAATATTCATAAAAATAAATTGTTTCAGAATATGAAAGTGACAGTAAGGGTTGCAATTTAAAATAAAGCCAGACAGGAAATACAGATAACGGGTGTTCGCAAAGCGTTTCGCTTCACTCACTTTTGTGGCTCGAATAATGTTGCACTGTTATACCTAACTATTATTATACATTTTAAATATTAGCATAAGAAAAATAGCTCTCGTTTAAGACCACGCTTGCTCATTATAATTATTGATGGCGAATATCTATTCAATATGTTGGGGTTGTTAAAAAGTAATGTAATATTGTAATAGAAAAAAAAATTTTCGTGAAACTAATATGCGTATAATATATATAAGCATTGCTCAGAATATTTTCGTGTCCCTATTATTATTATAAAATCCTGTTAAAAGTTAAAATCAATTATTTTTTTAAATAGTATTGCCATTATTCATCATAATATCAATATAATAGACTTAAACTATGTAGGTATAATAGGCCATAATATATTCATTAAAAATATTTATATTCCGTAATCAGTTTAAATTTAAAAAAAATGAAGAAGACTCGATTCGTACAAAATGCGTATTTCTTATTCGATTATATATTAAAGCTTGGTTTTGTGCTCCTATTGCTTTGTTAGCTCCATTTCAAGACTTACAATTTTTGAAAGTCTCCTTGATTATGAAAAAATACATAAAACCATTTCTCAATCAATTTTAAAAAACTATGTGGACACTTGTGGTATTTAGTACCTGAAACAGCAGCATTGGCATTTTTTGATACTAATTTAACAATTGAAACAAAAATTAAAATGGTTGATGCAATAAAACTAAATAAATTAAGTTCTGAAATCAATAAACGAATCATTGTTTCGCCAAATGAAGTAGCTCAATTCATTAAAAAAGAAATAAGCGATTATATATTCCATGAATATACTTAATTTTTTTTCGTGATTTGGAATACCAACATCATTCTTGGAGCAACGTCCATCAATGTGGGATAAAATTGATTTTCAAAAAAGCCTTGAAATTGTAAATACATTTCGTGTTACAAACGATACGGCAGAAAGAGGGGTAAAGCTCACGGAGGAGTATACTACGGTCTTAACAAAAAAATGAAGATCAAAAACAATACGTGCTTCAAGTTGTCGAAGATTATCGCCGTAAATACCCGAACAGTTTAAAAAACACAGTTTTAAAACAATTTTAAGTATTTTTATTTGTTCACAGTAAAATAAAAATTTAAAAAAATGATATAATTATTAATTAGTTATTTGTTTTATTGATCTAACTAAGCTATTTTTTAATAACAAGTAAATGTTTATTATATGAAATACATTTTGTAATAATAATGTTTAATTTTTACTTTATTTATATATATTTTTATGTTTCATTATCAACTATATTAATAAATATTACGTTAATCAAAAAAATGTATAGAACAATAGTTTTAGAAAATGTAATTTCTATAAATAATGTCATACACATATTTTTATATGAAACTAGCTGCCCGACCTTCCTCCGGAAGAAATTATTTTTTTATAATTTAATTTAAAAACATATGACTATTTTTTGGCTATACAAATAATATAATATAATTACATATTGTAGTTATTGTCATTGTTAATTTCTGAAAATTATATATCCTACTTTTTGAATTCAACCACTGGAGTGGTAAATTTTATTCTTTTTATTATAGAATAGAGATAAGGTAGAAAAAAATGTAACAATAAATTATTTGTTCAATGAATAATATATATTTGAAATGGAAAAATGCAAGTGCAAACAAATAAATAAATAATTAATAATAATAATAATAAATAAACAAACCGGTTTCCTTCGTCTCCAAAATCAAGTTAGATTCTTATATATAGATTATTACAACAAGATATCAGCCAATTATTTAAAAAAAAAACTGTGGTTAATTGAACTGTAACATTTTTTGAACTTTGAGAGCTTGGGGCATGGGTTAAACTTAACCTAGCAACATGCAATTTTGTGTGCTTAATTTGTATACATATTGGAACCAATTTAGGGGGTAATACTGAAGAAAATCAAAAATCACAACTAGGATCACATTAGGGGGGGAGGCTGTAGCACTCATTGATAAATAATGAAATGAAGATGAAGCTGATTGATCTTTAAAAAACTCTCTGAACATTTCCCCTCACCTCTCTACCAAGTTCATGTACTTAAAAGTGAGTGGGCAAGTGTCTTGTTATAAACATAAATTAATAATGGTATTTATATAATTATATATATATATATATTTATTTATTTTTTAATTATCAAATAAAACTATAATATACTAATATTAAACTGTCTGTTTTTTTTAATTATATATTTCTAATACATCGTAATTTTTGATAAATTGAAATTTTTATATATTTATCTCTTTATTATCGAGAACAGTCAAGTTTGAGTACAGGTAACAGCCTTGCAGCATCATTCTTATTTTTTTTGCCTTATTCAAGAATACATATTCCATGTCTTACTATCCAATATATAATATTTGTCGAAGCTATAAAAGTACTCGAGAGGGAAGTTTAGCGCCCAGGTTTGCACCCATATTTTTTCATGAAGTCTCATAATTTCACGTGTATACGCTTTTATTAAAATCCGTATAGACTATAAATAATTGAAATAGACCGAAAGAATGGTAGAAAAAAACTATCGTTAACAATGTCGTTTAACAATAAAATAAAATAACATGATATTATTATTATTGTATTATGTATAACCACGAATATAACGTTCGAATCGTCCGTCATATAATATTTTGTACGTGGTATAAATTAATTTTAATGTAGTCGGCCAGCCATCGTTGTCCACGCGTACACCACTACTATTCTACTATTATATGTAATACCTATTGTTGAAACAATATTATTATCATAATTTTATAATCGTCTTATACGCATCTTCGCGCCCGTCATAATAATAATTGTACACAATATGTTCATATCGGCTTGTGTAAATTGCCGGGCGCCGCATCACTGCGGTTCGCTTAACCCTTTCCGCACCGTATCGCGTGGCAGACGATTAAGTGTCGGTTTCCTATCTACCAGTGTACATCTTCTTATGAACATAATATTATACATAAGCCCACCATACACGACGATGATGATACACAATATCGTTCCGGTTTTGCCCCCGCGCTCGATGGTATAATAACATAAAGTATACCTATATATTGTAATATATAAAACAATAAAACGAATTAAACATTTTATATCACATTTTATTATACACACGCTGTCCTAACATTAAATTATGATAGTATACTATACAGGGTGTTCCACATAAAGAATATTATGTTGTTCTGGTTTCAGAACGATATTTTTAATGGAGTATATAGGTACCTACAACCTATTAGGCGTATTTACCCCAAATATTAGGCGTACACTTACAAAACCAAATCAACTGGTATTAATCAAAACTGTACGTTACCTGTGAAGTTTTTTATACATTTTTTTTTCACAAATATTCAATTTGCCCCCAACGAAAAAAAACTCGTCCTTACAAACCCCGCGGGCTGACGTGTCAAGCGTGTACAACCACCACTAAACTGACAGCCCTTATTTCGATTCGTTCTCCTGTCTGCTGTTTTTCAAGAGCTGTTGTAGCTGGCTGTACGGCAAAAATGCAAGCACAGATAGAGCACCGCCAGCCATCCGATGGATCACGCTACGGCCGAAACCCGCAGACACTCGGAGTTCCCACTTTTTTTCAAACCCACAGGACACATTCCTTAAGCGGAACACTCTGTATACGTGTTATTTACACGCGTATAATATTATGCGCCGTCCGAACTTAATCGAGTGCTGCGAACGGTACGCCATACGTCGCCGTCGTCGGTTCCGGGCCCGTAACGTTTTTACGGGCTAATGCGAGATCACATTATTCACGCATCCCGACGCCGCCGCAGCGGCCGGTCGAAAAGGCGTGACCGACATCTGTTTTCGCGTGGCCTGCGAAATCCTCGTGCTCGGTGTACCTGTGTATACATATATATATATTATGTCTCCACGTGTGTATCAGTATATTATACTATTATTATTATTGTTATTATATTGTACCCACGGCGGCGGCTTCGTCACCTGGTCCGGGAGAGGCGGTGCGTCCTCCACGAGCTGCGTTGTCCGAACCATATTATACGCGCGCGACGAGGGAAAGAGAGAAGGCCGCCGTATATAGAGAATGGAATGAGAAAACAAAAAAAAAAACAAAGTCCGCAATCCTCCCCAAAAACACCGCGGCCGATAGCGTATACGATACATAATGTATAGTTCTTTTCCAGGACGAATTCTCACGGTATACCTACCTACCCTCATTACTATATATGGACCGTTAGTAGGCATATCGCATAATATACATATATGTTATAATTGTATATAGATATAACGTATCTGGTACCTATTATATACAGGTATAATGTTGTATATATTATAATATTATTATGTATTTAATCAAAGCAGGTGGGTGAGAGGAAAAAAAAATCAACTCGAGTTTGTTTACTATTGAGTCAACGTTCTCGATTGTAACAGTTACCTAATAATAATTACTAGATAGTCAGTTTAACCCTTAAAGTTTAAAGCCAATACGTAGACACATATACGCTTGGTTAAAAAAAAAAATAAATTTCTTTGATTTTCTTTTTCGCCCTGGTCAAACATTAGTAATTATGAAACTTTCAAAAGTACATAAAACTATTTATTTTTATTGTCCGTCATATGTATAGTGGTTTGCTTACTCATTACTTATAAGTTTGTGTCCACTTAATGTATATGCTTACTTTTATTTCAAACCATTGTCTATACAGAGTGGTTAATCGAAAATGAATTGAATCATCGTGGTTACCACAGATATAATATAGATTTATATAAACGTGTTTGAATACTTAATGCTCGCCTAGTTTTCTCAAATTGACCGAGTAAAGTTTCAAAAAATTTAAAGCTATCACATTGAATAGTATATAATATGATCTAGTTAAGTTATTCAGTTTAATTATATATAATTTTCTAATTAGTAATAATTACAGTTAAAATTTAAAAAAAAAACCTTGCTCTGTCGTCATTAAAGTCGTGTCTTCATAATCGTAATTCGCTACCAAACCAGCACGACGCATTCGTTTTATTTGATTTCTTTATTATAGGGAGGTACCTCCTACCTATTGTACACAGAACCCTGTCCCTCGCCGAGAAAATGTATTTAATGCATTATCCACGACTCGGTCGGCCGGTCGGTCGAGTATTCTGAAAACGATTTTCGAAAGAAAACGGACCGCTAATGATTGTTATTAAAAATACACATGGTGCGAAGGTATGTATAATAATAATCAGTTGTCGATGGAGCGGAATGGGAAGAAACAAAAAAAAAAACCGCGCGGAAGCGAATCATCGGGAGGTCGTCGGACATAATATTATTTAATATGTGTGTTGTAAACGCTCGCGTAGGTATACATAACATGAGGTATACTTTCGTCCCCCTCCCCAAAATTATATACGATTACCTAATATATATGTTATACGATATTATAGTATAATAATTTATTATTAATAATAATATAATGTATTGTCCGGAGGCAAAAATAATATAATAATCGGTTAACCGCGAGTGCCTCCTATATTATAAACACCCAATTATACGACTGCAGTGCACATACACAGTCTCACGCGGTATTTAATCAACCGTTAAAAACAATTTGTATAATTATTATATTATATCGACGGGTAATATTATTTTTATTATATCGATCGCACAACAATAATATATCTGTATGGGCGTACTAACCGCGCAGGTATTATTTACGTATATTAATGATTATATTATAATGGGTACACACACAGCAGGTAGGTACCTAAGTTACGCGCTCTGTAATCGAATCAGTATTCAGTTTACGTATTTCCGCGATCGAATTACGACGCTTTTATCGGTGCTCGTGCACTGTAAACAACAACAATAATAATATTAATTTCTCGATTACAATAATAATAATAATTATTATTATTATAATTGAAATAATATTGTTCTATTCTGTCGATTTTATTTCTCAGGGACTCGGATTGGCGGATTTCGGAACAAGGTAAATCAGAATTCGAGCGAACCGAGGCTAATTGATTGCAGACCTGACATTGTGAACAATCCTACGGGGGGTGCTTTTTATTTAATTAAAACGTACCGAATATGTTGAAATAATTTTTTAAAAATGTTAATATACCTAATAGTTTTAGTTTTATTTTTACATTATGGGCTTGCTTTTAATTTGAACGAAATTCACCTCAGCTTTTTTGATTATGACATTTTAAAATTGTATACATGATTTGTTTTGCTGCTAAAAAAAGACTCTCAGGACTTTCAGAAACCAGTCGAAACCATCAAAAATATATTATAAAATTAAAATATAATCAAGTTGTATAACTCATCTACAGGTAGTTGTCTGTGTCTTTAAGCAGCCTCGTTACAAGACCTCAATGACGTACCTATGCTATTCACCATTCATGGTCCTTATCGTGGCTGTAATCGACAGATGTGATCCTAATCCACCGCGATTTTATCCGCGACGGAAATCGTGGCCAAGCCGGAGTAATAAAAACGTTAATGTTTCTGTATTCGGATGGGCTATACCGGTGTGAAGGAAAACTCTGCGTTTTTACCATAAACATATTGAATATAATTTAAGCGGCGGAATGCGTCAACGGTCAACCACTGTATGGCCATATAACTGATGCAGTTAATACAAATAATAGTTAGATCTACAGCATTTAAGTTATTACGATTTATAAATGATAAATCCTGAAATCGATCGTCATAATTGATTGGCACTTCATGACATTTCACGGTTACAACGACGCGCCATGCCTTTTCCGCGATGCATCAAAGTTTGGGCATCATAATATATTTTTATAGCCCGCATGCGTGGGGGGGGGGGGTTTGCATTTTATTTTGAGTAAATAATATAAAGGGACGTTGAAATTAATTCAAATAATAATATTTCAACCATATATACACTATTGTAATATACCATATATTATATGATTATTCAAATGAGATCGAACGGTGCGGCGTGAACGATAGGACGATGGTGATCAATGACGGTCACGATCAGGATTTATGACATAACCTAACATTGCCCGTTATACCTTTATGCATTTAATGCGATCGTGTGGGAGTGTGTTTTCGACCAAACGCTTTTCCGATGTACCGCAAAACGTTCGTTAGCATCTCATTGTTCGCGGGCGCGAAAACGGTTTCGTTCAATAGTTCGCGACGCGTATACCTGCAAGTATACCTCTAAGGCTATAAATTATATCGATAATGTAACTTTGTCCGTTGACGTGCATTAGCCACTGTAATAGGTACACCCTGCACACGTCCGCACAAATAAACGGTTAATTATTATATCATAATATATTTTATTGTATTATATAGGCGTGTGCGATATAAATTGTAGCTCGGAAAAACATAATGTAGGTTGTAAGTAGGTATATAATAATATTATGTTTTAACGTTAACTATACGAGTATAATGTAATAAATATATTATATATATATGCATAGTTTTATCGTAAAATAATGTTATATGCTTGTGCAGGTAAATTACTATGATGTTATGCAAATGTGTGCGAGTTAATGAAATTATTAACTTGAATTGGTTACAGGTAAATTATTAAACCAAGGAACATTAATTCGTCTATAATTGTTTATTTGCATTTAAAATCATTTTGTACCTATGCGCAGCTGAGTGATAAAACGAAAAAATTAAAATTAATTAATAAATATTTATAAACATGATTTTAACTTGACGTATTATCTTTCAAATTAACTGTGAAAGGCTTAAGTATATTGTTACAATGGATACTGGATACTTTAACTAGTTCAATTATTAATTTAATTAGACAACTCAACTAATTAGTCAGGTCAAAAAGTTAAAATAAAATTGATTTTTTAGCTTAGATTTAATATTTTAAGACTAGTAGTCAATGCCCTCACATTTACTACGTGTATACATTATAATTTATAATATGTAATGCGTTGTGCGATCGACTGCGCTGCAGAACACGTCATATTATTAACGCACCATTTTGTAAATCGTACAAACATATAAAAGACTCACAATATTATAATAAATATATTACAGTAAAAACGAAATCGGTGTTTCACTTCGGCCTAAGTATATTTCGATCGTTATGTGTAGGTACATCTTGTACGCATTTTATAAACTCGTATGTACCTATATAATATACCAGTGTGGTGCACGTCGAGGTGGCACTCCGCAACGGTTTCCCACCGCGAGCACTTACGTGGGCGGCGTGTCCGCTTGTCCCGTAGTGAACCCCCCCTTTTTTTTTAAACTCTACTTCCGTTCCTAATAATACGCACCGTCCGAATTACCATATTACACAGCGTAACGACGTCCATTAGTAAAATTACCTGACCCATTGTGGTGACGTGAAAATAATTATTGTCAAATTAATATATTATATACCGGTCTGGTTGTGTTACGTGTCGTATACATATATTATAGAGCATATTATATATAAAGCGAGTGGATTTGACATTGTCGTTACATTCAAATGATAATATGTCACAGTATCTTCAGAATACATGGTACCTACATGGATATACAGGGTGATTTACAAAGATTGATCGATCACAATTTGTCCTTAAACAATGAACATACCAATTAAAATTCTTTTTTTTTTTAAATTTTCAAGCATATGTACTTTATAAAGGACCATATTTTAATGAACTAATCATTTGTGTGCAATTTAATAGGTGTCCCGTGATGATGGAATCTTATTATTTTTATGAGAGACGCACCTTTTTTTAAATTTATAAGGATTTTTTTTAAAGATGCCCAAATATACAAATTGAAATTTGGACGAGTAGGTACAGAGTAATTCCTGAGTTATTAAATTTTAAATACCTACTACCATTTAGAAGCTACTACTTACACTAGTCCATGATAATAGGTTTAGCAGATTGGAGGATTATGATGATTTGAAAATCACAACTATTATAAATGTTTTATAATTTGTAAGAGTTCAAAGAATGTAATAGGTAGGTACTATACCTACTAAATATTACACCTATTATATATTAATTGATGATTAATACATTTTATTATACGTAACCAAGTAGGTGTAGATTAGATTCAATAATTCAGAAGCTATTCTCGTTTTGTAAAAAAGTACATTGAAAAAGGGTGGTTCTATTTAAAAAAAAATATGTTTATATCGCTACAAGACACTGTTTAGATAATATAAAAAAATCTACTTATGTATTTAAAATCAGTTGGACTTAAAAGTACCAAAAATCAGAATTGAAAGAAATCCATTATTATTTATTATAATAGATTAAATGGGGGTGGCACGCTTGGTGCATCACCCTGTATACACGGTTTGTGGTTTGGTTAAAATATTATATATTATTTACCACGAAAGTCACCCGGTTTCACCTCCCGATAACGGAAACCTCTTTAACGTCAACGAGTATATTTCTTTCTTTTGCATCAGATGTATTGAAACACAATATAACAACGGAATCCTTTATTGAATAAATTATATTCGGTGCCGCCGCGTCGAACCTTTAGGCATGATATTATGTAGATCGAAAATATTATCGATTTTAGTTTCGGTGCTACTTAACAATGCGAACATATTGTAATATTTAAACTGCGTCTCGGTGAACATAGTAGCTAGGGAGCAACGCTGCAGCAGCTGAAACGCGTATTTCTGAATTCTGTGTAGAACGACCATCTGATATAGCTGCAGTATAAATTATTCAAATAACAGAAAATATAGTCGTGTGTTAATTATAAAATATAATGATTTCCGAGCGCAAATCATTAATAGAATCGAATGCACAAGTTAAATATAATATATCGTGTGACGTGATTAATCACTATTGGAAGACACTAAACAGCTAAATTAAACGAACCGTTGTAAAACGTAAGTACCTATCAATTTTATATTCAGCTGTGTACATATGTAGCGCGTGCTACGTAATTCAATATAGGTACGATTCTCAAACTGCTATAATCGATAATATTGTCGTTACAAGTTACAGGTCTTAGAAATTAATTAATGTGTTTTTTTTGAAATAATTTAATAATTTTTAATCTCGATAATAATCGTTCAGTATACGGTGGTGTTTTTGAGATATAATTCGAAAATTGTCACTAACCAATTAAATATTTATTTATGTGTCCTTAATTCACCAATTTATCATAAAATTAATGACATACATTTTGTATATAGTATATTATTAATATCCCTAACGATGTGTTCATTTTCTGTGCATTTGTAGGTACATTTTTTTGGGGTCAGTGTGCCAATAACTGTATACGGCCCTTCATCCACTGACGGGCATCAGTATTATATGTAAGAGTACATTATAATAAATAATAATATCATGTAGGTACTTTATTCAGACACGTAAAAAGGACGTAAGTAATACTAATGGAAGCCAAGATTGAGCAATTTACGCAAAAAACATACAAATTACTCAAAATTGAAGACAGTTTTTTTGTAGATTTCTCAAAATTTTAAAATTTTAAAAATGCAAAATAACATTTTATTTTTGTACATTTAACAATAAGCTATTTCAAGTTGCAGTTTTTCCCATTACTGCAATCAAAATTCTTACCGTTGATTCAATACACCTCGTGGGCTCCTTGATTGACATGAAATAGTTCATCGACAACATTCTTACGTCTCAATGTTAGTGTTTATACAAAAGTTATTTCTTTTAAGAATTTTGCTAAGCCATAAACAGCAGTATTCCTAAAAAAACTTTTGTATAAACACCAACATTGAGACGTAAACATTTTGACAGTGAACTATTTCAGGTTGTAGTTTTTTCCATTACTACACATACAACAATAAATCTTCTTTCTGCGGTTTTAATTTATGTCGGGAGTTCCATAATTGACGTATAGCTTTTATAGTAATTAAAGCTACAAACAGCAACATTCCTTGAAACAAAAATATTATAACGTTTATAAAAAAAAAAACTGTATAAGTGTTATATAATATGTATAGTCATTTTCTAAACTTAAGTTTTCAATAAAACAACAAGCTGTGGTCAAGGTACTGTACCTTAGGAAGCCACCCTTAATGTAATAAAATAATATTTGTCGTCTTTTAGAAAAAAAAGCAGAACTCCCCCCTTCAGATTTCTATATCCACGCCACGCCTGTTACTAAGATATTATTTTGAATGCTATGAATATTTATTCATATATTATACTATATTATAACCGGTAATAAAATGAATTTAATATAAATTAAATGTCATACAAAATATCTGATAAACTATATTTCTTACCACAGAAAACTACTAATGTCACATACAATAAAACGTCTTCTGCTATAGTATCCGCAGAAATTCCTAAAAAATTATTTAAAAATAATAACTATTTTACAGATAATCATTAAAAAATGCATACCTTTAAGCAGCCAATATTTTCTAATACCAGGTACAATCGATGCCATAAACGAATGTTTTATTAAAGTGGTATAAACTGTATATAACTTATTAACTATTTTGTTGTATTGTTCTGAAAAATTATCTATAAATAATAATTATTATACTGTGATTATCATTAAAAATTCATACTTTTAATTATAAAATAGATATTCCATGTATGCGCAGAAGAAATGAATACTAAACGTGGTATTTGGTTAGAATTTGCATTTCTCTTGACAATATCTGTGTTAAGTTCTGCCAAACTATCAAACAATTCACCCATAGTTTTAAACAATTGAGTATACAAATCAAACAACATCGGTCGCATTGGCTGTGAACCAAATTTATAAAGAGCAGTAAAATTTGGTATATTTTTTTCTTCACCTGATATTGGAAAAATGTAATTTGCTTGACCACCAGAACACAATAAACCTAAAAATAACACATTATCACAATGAATAAAAAAATGATACAAAATTAACGATATTGTATTACCATTGCAGTTAGGTTTTTAAATTAAATAATTATAATATATATTGGAAAAATTATAGTTAATTATAAATAAGAATTTAACGTTAATCGCTTTCAACTTTGAATTTCTATATACAATATATTAAATTAAACGATTAATTAACCCCAAATAAGTTGTTTGTTACGTTCAAAGTATTTTATGGTAAATAAAAGACAATATGGTTACATGTTTGTTATTGTCGCCTCAAAGGAACATTGCCCTTTCTAGCCGTTATAAAGTAGGTATTTCAATTTTAAATACAGTATCGCGAGAACTGGGAAACGTTAATTACTGCAGTATCTGAATATATCCTATAATATATTTAAAAATAATTGAGATAAATACTAATAATAACGCCTTATATTATATAGTCCTATTCAAACAAACAAAAAAAAATAAATAAAAATAAGTATATCAACACTATAGTGTTCGATTTATTTAAAAATGTTAATGGCTTTGTTTCTTTCACTTAACCGTGGGTACCCAATCGATGCGCGGTAACACTATAGTTATTAATATTATTCAGTTAAGAATCGTATATAAATCTAAACAGAATAATTTATGAGGAATGAATAAAGAATAATATTAATAGGGAAGACTGCCGTTAAATCTTTATAATTTTCTATATTAACTACGCTGGAAAATACTAAGCCACGCGTATCTATAGTTATACAATTATACTTATGATTTTACTTACCGACGAGAGCCAGTGAAATTCTGAAGAATAAAATATTCTTCATGATGATTTTGAAGGATAAATAGGATCTAAATATACAATATTGAGAACAAAAAAAATCGTACAATCGTAGAACGATACCGAACACAAGATTTTGAGTATATAGCTATACGGAAATTCTTAAATTCGTTTAGACAAATTAATGTGATTGAACGGATGATCGAATTAATTTTATTGTTTTAAAATGGTCGTTATGGGAGTAAAATAGGAGTAATATAGGTATCTAATTCATAATATTTGTTATTTATTCGGGAAAAAAATAAATAGTATACTATAATATTAATTTAATACGATGTTTATAATAAAGTGCCTAACTCTCGGTGATCTTGGTAAAACTGCGTTTGTTGAGATCCAATCTATATTTTTTAACGGCTTTCAGTAGTTAACATATCGGAATTATGTGAATCAAATATATTCCTAAATTCTTTATTTCCTTGTTTCACTAAAAACAGTCAAAACCGAAATTGATTGAGTACTAAACTTGATATATTCCTCTTATTGATACATTTATCGTAGAATAGAAGTGAAAATAAGCGCAACAAATAGACTCTATTATAATAAGTATATTCATATATTATCAATATAAATATAAATATCTACTATCTAAGCATTTTATTTATTATCTTAGTTATAATAGTAATAATAATACAATTAATATGCATTCATATAATATTCTCTTTTTTGTTTACTGCTATGCACTTCAGCTCCTACATCGATTACACATAGTATTATCATAATATATTGTCTAAATATTTAATACACGTGGTATAAATATTTTACAATGAATATTGAATTGATAATTAAAATAAAAACTATGAGAATAATTTCATATAGTAATGATTGGGTTTACAAATGTTAATTATACACTATTTTTTTAAAATTAATGTGTACAATTTATTGTACTCAATATGTATAACTACAGTTTCAAAATTATTATTATAATCTATTCAAAAAATTAAAATAATACAAATTAATTTTTAACTTAATATTGTTTTGGACGTCAACCGTGAAGATTTTAGTGTTTACAATATAATAGGCTAATATTTAAGGTCAGCTGTTGTTTAAGTGTTCGTTAAAACTAAATTCCTATACATAATAGGAAACTTCTCAAAAATTTTTGAAATACTTGGTGATTCACAAATCATGCTACCCCCGCGCCGTAGTGAATATTATTAGCATTTCTAAAGTTAAAAAGATTTTATAACAAAAATAAATCGTATTTATAAGGGAAACATTATATTATGCATAGAAATAATAAGTAGGTATATTTAACATTTAAACATGCCTATATTTTCATAAGACACTTTTTAAGCCATATATGAGAACTATATATAAATCAAGGGGATCCCTTCAATTATTTTGAGCCACTTCGAGTACTGCGTGTAATGTACACATAGAATATACTCTCTGCGTCAATAGTTTTAACACGCGTGAAATTGTTGTGAATTTATTATATTATTCCAAAAAGTAAAAGTAGACCTATACAACTTATATTTTATTATATGGTGTAAAAACAAATGTTTTCTATATATGCCACCCATCGCCACTGGGTATGAAATTCTATAACGAAATAATATTTTTAAAAGGGTAGACAGAATGGCTTATTAAAGAGAGGTATAATAATAATGCATATAATATATAGTCAGCTATAGTGTGAACGTGCGCCCCCATATGGTTTTGCACCCGCGTCGGGTAGTTTTCATACACGCCGATGGGAATTTAATGGTTGTTTTCAAATTATTTTCTAATATTGACATCGCATGTAAAAGCCCCTCAAACAAATGGACGCCCTCGAGTGCATAATATACTCTGACGAAAATGATTTGGTATTTATATTTTTCCACGAATTATAGGTATAGAGGTACACTCCTTGGATCGGCTGATTATCTCGTTTTTACCATGCGGCTTTTGCTTGGTGATTTAAACGGTGGTTCATGACCTGAACTAAAAATCATAAATAGTATGCGAGTATTTGTAAATGAAAAAAAAAAATATAATCTCACTGATGAGACACCCCAAAACGACAAGACCATTTTCTTTCGGAAAAAAAAAATTCTCTACTATAATGGTGTGTGATTTAGCATCATTTTTTTCGATTCCGCGGTTTTTTGGGGGGAATCATCGTAGATACCTATATATAATATAATATAAATAGGTACTATTGTGCGAAAATACGCATTTGATTCCCATCATCGGTTCGAATTGTGTTTTATAATAAAAATCGTATACCTATGGAAGATAATAAATTGTTACGATTAAATGTTAAAATTCACAACACTTTTTTACTCGCGCATTACGCAGGACGGCTCGGAAGAAACATTGTTATTTACACAGTTTATGTGTGTTCTCTATAGAATTATAAATAATATATATAACGGTTAAACGGTTGGTGAATTTATCTACGCGCACCCTCGAAACAGAGATCAAATGATTTCGTTAAAACTACACATCATGTACCTATATATTATTATTATTATTTCGGGAGTCAGCGAAACGAACGCGTTTTTTCTGTTGTCTTTCTCGAGAGCTTACAAATAATAGCAATGATATACATACATATTATAGGTGTTGTATATAACCGCGTTTGGCTAAAATATATAACATATTATAATATTTAGGTACCTCTATATATATCTGATCGCGCGAAAGGGGTGTTATACACGTCCATGTATACATTATGTTATGTTATATTAGCCATTCATCCGAATACTGCATATTATATATATATAATAAGTATATATCGGTCAGTATATATGATAATATCATACTGTTACGCGTACCCATTGTGACGAATCGCGCGCCCGAAATAATAATAATTTAAACATTTTCGAAAGTTAAACGCACCCGCGATATTGTGTGCGCTATGCAGTAACTACACCTCTAGGACATATTATATAATATATAATATTATAATATGCATATTACATGTAAGTACGCGCGTCGGGATTCTGTTGCAGCATATTATACACATTGTGTGCAGCTGTCAACGGCACGTGTCGTAAACACGAAACAATGCAAAAAAAAAATCTGTCATTCGGTGGGCAGTGACTCGGCATAATTCAATTTGTTCCGGTCAGCGTGAGGTCATATATGCAAACGAGCCGTTTAGAGCCACCGCTTCCGCCGCCGCCACCGCCGCCACCACCACCGCCGCGACAAAGTCAATCAAAAGAAAAAAATAAAATAAATATTCGGAACGACATTTTAGCCGTCATTATAATAAACACGGCCAACTCACGCACCAACTGCAGAACGCGGGGGTCATTCGGTCTCTGTGACATGCACCGATCCTCCCCTAAACGGGGTGAGTGCGCGCGCGAGCCCATATAATAATATATAATATTATATAATACAAATATACACGGACGACTACGGACCTATTCCGTGGCCCCCACGATTTTGTCCGCACGATATCATCCCGAGGCCGCGGTGGTATAATATTATAACCCTTTTTCTTTTCACTACCGCTGCAGCCGCCGCAGCCGCAGACGACGACTATGACGACGACGACGTCCAAACGGGGTCGGGCCCATTTAAAACCGTGACTTTCGACTTTTATCCGCAACGGCCTTTTTCCCCGCGCCCAGCGAAAATCAAACCCGATCTGGCGCACACAATATTATATAATATACTTACTTCGGTGGAGGTATACCGGCTACAATATGCATAAATAATATAGTCGTATACCTACGCGTGGGGTGGGTGTGCGAATAATATGCTTTGTAGCCGCGGTGGCACCCATCTCCGCCCTCTCCCGCGCGAGTGCCCGTCACATATACATATAATAATAATTAGTCGGCACAATATGCCGCGAGTATGATGGGTGGCGGGTATAACGTTGTTGTGACCACCACTGCAGCCACCGCACGTCGACACTATGCAATAATAATAATAACAGAATATTACCTAGGTATAGGTCATTATAATATTATGCGTACCATAATAAGTGTGAGTCGCGCGTATATTTACATTGAAAAAATTAAAATTTAATTATATATATACACTGGTCGCGTAACGTGCGTGTTTTATATATATTATTAATAGTATACGCATATAGTGCGCGTGTGCAGTATTTTATGCAAAAAAGGGGTTATTATTTTCGACGGCGATGACGACGCGCGGCGGTCGAGCGGGTAGAATATTATAATATAATATAATAATATGGCAAACGGGACTATCGGGTATGTAGTCGAAACTCGTATAATATTCATCACGATCGAATCGGTAGACCGTGGACGAGCCAAGTACAGGACATGTGCGAGGACGTCGAGAAGGGCAATTTAAAAACGGCGATAGTTTCGAATCGCACCGGTGCGCACCGCGACAGATATCTCGCCAATTTCCGAATATAATATAATGTCATGTACGGTAATGGTGCCAGCCACGAGTGCTGCTGCAGGTATAAATATATAAATGATATAATATTGTAACGACGATTACGGCGGCGACGACAAGGAAGACGACGATGATGAAGATAATAATGTAATATAATTGTGTAATAACGACGACGGACGATAGTCATCTCCCCTATATTATAATGACGATCTCGCGGGATCGCGTCGAGAGGAAAAGATAATAAAATATAATAATATTATACGCGGTGCGATCGATGATAAATCGTCTCGCGGCACCGACGACGACGACTTCCTTTTATATAATATACGTCCGTGTCGTCGTTACACGGTGCATCTCTGAGCAATATATATACCTGCCTGTATTACATGGGTATTATTTTCATTTTAATTTTTTATTGCGAAACGGCCGCCCATCATCGACGGCGCGTCATTCAGCCGTCGTCGTATATAATATAGGCACGTCTCATTCGATACCTATGGTGCCCATAATATGCCACCGGTGCAGTCGGGGTGTGCACGTCGTGTACACGTCGAATTTTTAGGGAAGAAGATTATTGATGATGACTCGCGCATATTACAATATATTATTACCTATATACTACCATACTGTTATAGGCGACAAGGGAAAGGCGTTTTTCGCGGTGACCGCCGGGCGTGACGGCGAGTGACTTTTGTGCGCGCGTGTCTATACTTGATGGGTATACCTAGATAGATGGGTAGTAAATGTGTGCGTGCAAAGGTGTAGATAATAATGGTGTATGTAAGTGTGATTTCGGCCGGCAAAGCCCCTCGGCGTCGTCGGGTCCTGAGCATGGACGGGATGTTGTATGGTGCAACCATCTGCGTGCAACAGTCGAAAAGCGTCGTCAGACGTGCGAAAATCCTGCGATGTATATTATTTCGTAGTATAACATTATATCATTATCGTTTCTCATTGTTCCTGTTTGTTTATTTTTCATCGACGTTTCGCCGTCGTACTTTCTATACTATATTGTTATACGAGATGACTAGCATAGTATATATATAGTATAGACGTATATACTCAAAAGCTATAAGATACATTATATGACAAAAATATATTGGCATATATTTTCCATTCTAGTAGTATACAAAAAAACAAAATTGTATTGTTATTATAGTTCATACAAAAATTAAGTCTGCATTCATTTAAAACTAGGTTACACGCATAACCCATCGTTCTACTATTGGATATTAAATATATTATTAATATACTATTGAAATAAAAAACGAGGGATGTTCCACTTAATCATTTGCAGTCTCATCTTAATCGGTAGGTATTGCTGGTAACTTTACCTTCAAGACAGTTCGGACCTTTTTTTCTCCATGGTAGAAGACATTCAGCTCGTGAATAAATGAATATAAAATAAAACCACTGTAGAGCACACACCGACTCAGAAACTTGTAGGTAGAGCGCATACCGAATCACAAATTTGTCGGTAAAGTGCATACCGAATTAGCACCGAATATGGACAAATGTCGTCAAAATCGAAAAAATTTGAAAATTGTTATTTAGTTAAAAATTCATCAAATATTTCATTATAAAAAAACATGTGTTAGCAGTATATTATTATATTTAATTGCTATGAAATTCGATTATATGTTAAATTAAATATTATAGGATTATAATATTTATAATCCACCATTATACTCTGGGGAAGTAAAACTTTAGAAAATAAAACCACAATTCATGACTTGAAAAATAAATAAATAAACAAACGTGTTGTTTCATTTTTCGTTACGATTTTTTTCCACCCACGCCTCAAGAAAAGGGTTTTACTTCAATATTTATTGTCATTCGATATTACGATTTTTTCGTTTCATTATATTACATTAACGTGTCAAGTTTGATTAATTGCAATGGATAGTAAACGAAACAATGTTGGCGGCTTTGGGATTGTGCGACAAGGCCAACGAAGAGAAAATTGATATGAGTCTTTTTCAGTTAACGCCAGATCAACTCAGATTTTTAGAAATCGTGGAGACTCAGCAGAATCTGCTGTCAAGGTGATCAGCTGATCTGCTGTCTGTTACTCTTCCACGGCCGATGAGATTTGTTGTAACGGCTAAGCAGTCAAGCAGACCGAGATTGTTGCTTCGATAATGAGCCTTTGATGATATGTCCAAGGCAGATCGAAGTCAACGTCATTGAAGAAAGGTCGGCCGGATAGATTGATGAACCGAAGGATGTAGGTGTGACAGCCGATAACAACGGTGACCGGCTGCAACGTGCTCGGTCGACCTTTCTTCAACGACGTTGAATTCGACCTGCCTTGGACATATCATCAAAGGCTGCAGGACAGGACTCATTATCGAAGCAACAATCTTAATCTTCTGAACCGTTATAACAAATCTCATCGGCCGCGGAAGAGTAACAGACAGTACGAAGTTTAACGAACATCGTATGACAATCACTTTTCCATCCAACAAGATACTGTTGAAGAAAATCGAACCAGTTTTACTGCCCCAAACGGCGGTGACAGACACAACAAAATAATACATTAATATTGATTTTTTTAATATATTAACAGAATTTTCTGTTCAAATTTTATATCAAATAAAATTATTTTTTTAAGTATTACTTTGTATTTTTGTATACCTTTTAATTTTATTGTATAAATGTTGTAAATTAAAAAAAAAGTAATTAGGAATTATATTTCCGTGAATAAAGATTATTCCTGTCTAATTAGTATATAATGTACGTCAACGGTTAATATGTCTGATATTTTCCTAAAACCGTAACTTTTCCAGAAAAGTAGTATCTAGATATTTATACTTAAAAGTACCTATAATCTTGTATACGATAATAGGCGTTGAATTCTTTTGTGAAAATTGAATACATTATACCGCCGATATGGTGCTGTGCGTGCTATGCATGTCGAATTTGATCTCTCTTCCAGCAGTTCCCTCTCTATTGTTAAAACCACTACTGACAATTTCGGTTCAAATACAAATATTTCGTAACGTTTTTGCAATTTCGTATTTTTTCTTACGAGTGTCAGACTAAACCCTCCCATAGAAATAATTTAGGTGATTGCCCCTGAAATTATGACCCTAAATAAACAGCATTTATCGTATAATGTTTGACAACGCGTTCTCCGGCTAACCTGTTATCGGGACCGAACCTTTTTCAAATATCGTAAACTGTTTAACGTTGTACACACTATCATTAGGTAATACACATTATTGTACAATGTACATATAATTATATAACATACTCGGATGTAGTCCACAAATAAATAATATTTTTCGTTCTGATAATATTAATTTGTGTATAAAAGTAAACATGTACTTACTTATTAAAAAAAAAAGTGTGACAAATTAAAATACAATTTAAGCGTATATAAAATAGGAATACCTATTATATCAGCTGATTTATGCTAAAGGTCTAACATTGTGTGTTCACCTGGTAAAGCAATACACGCAATTCAGCTGAAAATTTATTCATACGTCGTTAAAATTATTTTACGTGCTGGGTATAAAAACTGGAATTATATTAAAAAAGGAATACAGGCTGTTTTGAATATAAAATATAGATATGTAGCAAATACTGAAATATATTTATTTTACTGTTATGAACAAAATAATATTATTAAACATATTTTAATAATTATTTAATATTTAATGTAGGTACCTACCATATAAATTATAAAAGACACAAAAAGAACGACATTTTACTAAAAAATTATAAGTTACATATATAATGTCATTTAAGTAACACGCTCCATTTTGAAATTATAGAATTGTTCAAGCTGCAGCACACGGATCGTATTTAATCGTATATAATATATCGAATTAGTAATTTACAACTCACACATCAAATTTTTTTATCTAAGTAATAATTTAATTTTTAATTTTGTACAATTTTGGACAACCAATACTAAATTTTGTACAACCCTCAAATCCCACCAAAATCTAATTTAATCTTACGGGTTTTGCGGTAACGTTACACTAGTACCCGTATCATGTATTTTTCACAAATTTCAACTTTAAACCGTACAGTATTATATACTTAATTTTTTACAGTTAAGTTTAGTACCTATTATAAGTTTAAAATTTAAAGCCTACTCATTTAAAAATATTGAATAATTGAATGTAAAACCGTAGCTGGTATATCATACGTTGCATACTTCATTTTATATAATATTTAGATGCCTATACTATTACAATAATATCTCTAACTCTGGCCATCCAAAATAATTTGTTTTTTCAAATTGAAAATGTCATCATCAATATTTTCATTTAAAGTATTTGGTTTATTTCCTCTTTTATCATTGGCCATTAGTTCTTAGAGTAATTGCACAAAAAGTTTAATTATAAGTATACAATACTGTACGGTTTAAAGTTGACATTTGTGAAAAAATAACTGATCCGGGTTAGGTTACTGCAGCACCCGTAAGATGAAATTGGATTTTCGAGGATTTTAGGGTCCTACAAAATTGTACAAAATAAAGTACATATAATACTGCTTGATTACAATTTATGATTTCAGAAGTAGGTACGGGTGCTGGGGTAACGCATAAATGGCCTTAATTAATTTTGCGTTAGTTATGTCGTTTTTTTTATTACTATACACTTCGCGTGTTATGTTTTCTAATGACATATTGACATACAACGCAAAAACTCGTTAGATATACAATTTAACTAATAGTCAGCATTATGCATGTGTTAATATACTATAGTATATAATACTAAAACTTATGCAAAATTAATTTATCAAAGATTTTCTTTTGTGATCATTCAGCATTGTTGTTGGACTATACATAAGTTCTAACCGGACAACTGCAACAGTATAATATTATATCCCTCTCGTTTCAAACGGAATAAAATAATGAACTCGTTATAACACAATATTAATTGATTGTAAATCGTCTTCGTTTCTTTACAACATTCGACCGTATTTAAAATACTACATCATTTCCTATCTATATACGTGATACCCTAGGACATGGTCACATTTTATTATTTATACTACTCAGAGTTAATCGAATTAACCCGTAATATAGTACCTACAATACCAAAATTAGATGGTCATGTACGAATTGATTTTAACGAATTTTCACTTGTTATAACACGAAATTTTTTTTTATTATTCACCATACCGTGAACAGGATATTTGATGATTTTATTAGCATGATCACTCGCCCAATTTATAAATACTGCATTTATTCAGATTCAGTTATTATAATGTTCATCGTTTGTGTACAGTTATTATAATGTTCATCGTTTGTGTACAGTTATTAAAGACCTTAATCCATATTTTGAATATGTTTAATATGTATGTTTTATACACTATCATAGTAATTTCATGATGCATTTTATTTTTTTCTAGCGATAACTATATTTTTTTACTACATTATTGAGCAGATGATTTGTATAACAATGTTGATGTTCAAAATTAAATCTCAAACGGGTAGTTTATAAAGCAATTATTCCTAATACACCAAGTTTATAATAACTTAAAAACTACTCTTTGAGATTCGATTTGTGTATTAAGGATAATAGCCCTTACTTATGACTTTTCATCAACTATGAAACAGATATAATATTAGTCCAGGATTTATTTTACACGGTCAGTAATAAAAAATTATAAAATGTTAATAAAATATTAAAAATGAATTACTATTAATTTATTAACTATCACAATTATATACCGTATTAAAAAAAAATCATTTGCTCAACAGCTTATAATAAAAACGGGTGGTTCTTATTTGAAAATAGAAGTTTGTGTCGCCACAGGACACTCCTATTAAATGGCATAAAAAATACAAGTACCTTTTCGAAATATGGATTTGAAGTAGGTATAGGTATACTTATACTTAAAATTAAAAAAAAATCAGATTTTGAATAAATGAATAGTACCTAGATGGAATATACGAGGGTGAGCTATGAATCACTTTGTATAATAATATCATCTATATGACTATATACATATTATAATATAGCATGACCACGCGGTGACGGATAACGAATTGTGCAAATACCCCAAGTCGCGCTGCAGTCCTGCACGGCGACCTGCTGTAGCGGATACAAAGTATGTGCCGCGTCGGTAACATAATATACATTATACAATATTATTATACTTATTATATACCTACTTGTTGAATTCGGTTTTGTCATCGGTAAAAGCACTAGAAGTCAAAGAAAAAAAAACCGGTAAGTCGAGGACTTTTGTGACGGGGGTGACCCACGCCGCCCCACATGCAAGTATATAATGTATGTATATAGGTACCGAACAACAATAATAATAATATAATAGTCGGCTGCAGTGGACAGAAACAATATAATGTCAACCGACCTCTTTGCAACGTGTAGGAGCATAACGTGTGTATGGCTATATAGTACGTACCTATATAAGTAGAGCAAAAGTCACCGCCGAGTCATCGATCAATATAGTACCGCGGGACGGTGCTCAACGTGCCTCGAGTGGGGTCTATATACTACGTATAATATATTATACAGCCATTCATGTCTAATTTAGGTATATTATACAATATACGCGTACGTAACATATATATACCGCGGTATATATACGTGATATATATTACGTTATATATATTACGTAGTAGGTATATATCTACACTATATATATAAATCCAGCCGTCGTGTGGCGAAAATAACGGGCGTCGGGGGCACGCGTCTTTAGCCCGTCAGATTTATGGGAAGAAAAAGATGTTTGAAAAAAAAAAAAGAACGTCCGGGATTTTTCTCGATCTTTTGTTGTGTATAGAATTTTTTTTTTTCGATACAAGACGACATCGCCCCTAAGCCAATCTCAACATCTGCCTCCTCGCGCACGATGCATGTACCTATGTATGCCTACCGACAAGCTACCACCTGCGACACCGTTGCGCCACACTCCTCGTCGTCACATCATTGTATACTGATAAACAATGCTGAGCGATGGAAAAATATAATATAATATATTATTACGGGCCGCGAAACGCGCACGAACGGCTAAAGACTTATTTATTTTTTTTATTTTTCGGTTGCGGTTTTCGAATAGAAAATAATAATATTATAAAACGTATAATATTATTGATATATCGGTGTCGAACCCGCGCTCGGCGGAGGAAAAAAAGAGGTAAAACTCTGGAGTAAACCACGCGCGAGTATTACCACCGACAAGACGGCAGGAAAAAATCGAACGATCGAGAAACGGTTTTACGATTCAACATTATTATATAGGCTGTATCGTAATAATTATTATTTCCCTCAGTTTCCACGCGTATCGTAGTCGTTCAAGCGGATATAATATTGTTGTGGTCTGTGTGTCTGAATGCGGGCCAGTATACAATCGGCGCTAATCCTTGTTGCGAATTATTCGTGGTCGTCGTGACCGTCTTGTGTTAGTTTGCGTATATTGTCGTGCCCGCCTGCAGTATAATAGTAATAATAATAATAGTAACAATAATATTATAACGTGCACTGTATACTGTATAGTATGGATACGACCAACCAACGTAATATTCGCGACCGTATCCGCGGGGTCTTAGAGCAATAGAGAGAGAGGGATCTGCGTGTGCCGAGTGTATTGGATTTTCGGATCAAAAATAACAACTACGTGTCGCGCCTTCTGCAGCTTTGTCAGTTCGCCAGTTTGCCACAATATAATGTTATCCTCATTCCACGTTTCCACCTAATGCATTATATTATATTTGACATAGTATGAGTAGCCATTGTGTATGGCATAACGTGGAATATATGATAGAATACAAGGCCCGTGTACTCGGAACACAATTTACCGG